>NW_006923841.1:15878-16381 GCF_000298275.1 Orycteropus afer afer
GAATGCTCCTTGGAAGCAAGAATGGCCAGACTTCGTCTCGCTTATTTTGATCACGTTGTAAGAAGGGACCATTCCCTGGAGAAGGATGCCATGCTTGGTAGGGTGGAGGGTCGGCGAAAGAGGGGGAGGCCTTCTATGAGATGGATTGACATGGTGGCTGCAATGATGGGCTCAAGCATAGCAGGGATTGTGGGGCTGGCACGGGATCGGGCAGTGTTTCTTTCTACTGTGCATGGGGTCGCTATGAGTCGGAAATGACTCAATGGCACTTAACAACAACAACAACAACAGGGTTGAAAGTAATATATTCTCAGGTTTAATAATAATAATAATTTAAAATTTTTGTAGTATTTTGCAGTTTGTGTTTGCAGTTAGAAGGTAAAATAATTAATGTATTTCTTAGGAACTTATAGTAATGTTTTATGATTAGACAGGGATCATTTATAAAGAAAAGTAAACAGTAAACAGGAATTTGGGCTTTAGGATACTTTGAGGAAATTAGC
>NW_006923841.1:18574-19329 GCF_000298275.1 Orycteropus afer afer
TCTTCCTTACTCATTGTCCAGCTTTTGCATACCTATGAGGTGACTGAAAATACCAAAGCTTGGGTTAGGCCCACCTTAGTCTTTAAAGAGACCTATTTGCTCTTCAGCACTTTGAAAAGGTCTTTTGCAGCAGATTTGCCCAGTGCAACATGTCTTCTCATGTCTTGACCACTGCTTCCATTGGTGTTTATTGTGGACAATTGAAAGATTCTATGGTTAAAATATTGAGTAATGGAGGAAACATGAAAAGAAGTAATTTAGGATGGACCATAAAGCCAAACCTAAACAAACAATAAATTTTCTGTGAGAAAACAGAATATCTTCATAACTTTCAAATAGACAAGTATTTCTTGTATAGAATACAAAAAATGTTAACCATAATAGAAAAAAACTTGGCATGACTAATATTAATTATAAATATCTTTCCTTCACAGTACACCATTAAAATATAAAATGATAAGAAATACCCTGGAAAAAGTATTTTCAGCATATATGTATCTGACAAAGAACTCTTATCAAGAAACTTAAAAAAAAATTATATAAATTAAATGTCAAAGGACAGTCCAATTAAAGTGGACAAGACTTGTATATCACAACAGATGATATGAATGAATGAATATGTATATAAGATATACACATGAAAAACAGTCCACAAAGTCATCAGAGAAATACAAATTAAAATCACAATGAAATCTCCTTTCATACAGACCATAAGGGTAAAGTAAACAAACATAGAAGTAAAAAAAAAAAAAAAA
>NW_006923842.1:0-478 GCF_000298275.1 Orycteropus afer afer
TTCACATTTAAGTCTTTGATCCATCTGGAGTTCATTTTTGTGTATGGTGTGAGGTACAGATCTTGTTTCATTTTTCTGCAAATGGATCTCCAGTTATGCCAGCACAATTTATTAAACAAACATTCTCTTCCCCATTTAATGGATTTTGGCCCTTTGTCAAAGATCAGCTGACTATAGGTCGATGGATCTATATCTGGGTTCTCAATTCTATTCCATTGGTCTATGTATCTGCCATTAAACCAATACCAGACAGTTTTGACTACTGTGGCTGTATAGTAGGTTTTGAGATCCAGCAGTGTGAGTCCTCCTGCTTTGTTTTTCTTCTTCAATAGTGCTTTGCTTATCTGAGGTCTCTTTCCTTTCCATATAATGTTAGTGATTGGTTTTTCCATATCCCTAAAGAATGTTGATAAGGTTGGGATTGGGACTGCATTGAATGTAGAACTGACATTTTCACAATGTTCAATCTTCCTATCCA
>NW_006923842.1:4519-12785 GCF_000298275.1 Orycteropus afer afer
GGTGTCCAAGATTATCTTCTGTGTCTGTGTTAATTGGTTTCCCTTTTCTTTGTTGAAGAGGGTCTGTGCAGTCTTTCTGCCTAGTCCTCCATCTTAATGGAACTCCTATACTTCTTTAATAGTGATTAAACTGGCCACTTTTAGATGCATTATTTGCATTTATCTTTCATAGAGTGATACACTGCACTTATACAATATCTTTTACTGCAAATATAAATAAATAATATATTGTTCTATTTAAACAGTAGTGAAGAATGGAAAGACATAGCACACACCAACTTAGACCTCAGGATCCCAGTAGAATAGCCATGAAAAAAAAAATCAGTTAACAGTGTTAGCATTATACACCAAGTCAGTAAGCGCTACAATGATAGAATAAAGAACATGATTTCAGGGGAGAGAATATCCAAATCATGTTTTGGGAACTTGTGGGGCAGCCTAGCTGGGATAGATCTACCCTGAGAGGAGAGAGGATAAGATTAAAAGGAAGTTCCATAAAATTGTCTAGATCTCCAATCATGCCCAAGAGTTTTAGTAGCCTTTAAAACCAGGAATTAACACAGGCTGACATTTTAAAATGTGTTTTTGTTGTTGCAATGATGATAAAAAGCAGCTGTCAGTGGTGAGCTGTCTCCCCACATTACTCTCCTTTTCCTCCATTATTTGTGGAGTCCCAAAGAAACTTGTATGTAAATAGAAAAAAATACATGTTACTCATCAAAATCAGCATTTCAATTATGCATATTGTCACAGTTTTCAACCTTGTATATTAGCATAGATCCTAAATTGAAGATGTTGACTAAATTTGCTTACATAATATATTGTGTTCAGTCATGCAGAGGCCATACATATGGTGTATTCTCCTGGTGATGGCAGAAGACATTGTATCTTTAATTTCTGACATTGTGTTTCTTTGGATATTTTAAAAAGACATGCTTTTGGGAGTTCCTACGTCAGTCCTCCTTAAACAATGAGGCCTAATGTTCCAAACAGTTCAATTAGCTTTTCATATCCAATAGAGTATGGCATACAGGACTTCATTATCAATAACTGAGGTGAAAACTTACTTCAGGGGCTCAATTTCTGAGCATTCAGAAAGTGCTATATATGGCAACCTGTTTTCATGACTTTATCTCACTGAAGCTCAAATATTTTAGAAAGGAGTTATCACCATTATCTTCTTTTGGCAGTCGGGGAAAGTAAGACTCAGAAAGGTTAGGTAATTTTTTTTTAAGGTAATATAAGCAAATAATGAATCAAGAATCAAATGCAAGTTATCTAGCTCCAGAGCCTGTACTCTGTATGTATATATATATATATATATATATATATATGTGTGTGTGTGTGTGTGTGTATATGTATGTATATATATATATATATATATATATATATATGTGTGTGTGTGTGTGTGTGTGTGTGTGTATACATGGCCTAGGAGCTCTGGTAGCATAGTGGCTAAAAGCACTTGACTGCTAACCAGAAGTCTGGTGGTTCAAACCCACCAGCCACTCCTCGGAAGGAAGGTTGGGCAATCCTACTTCCATAGTGATACTGCCTCAGAAACCCAAGGAGGGGTCGCTATGAGTTGGGGCTGACTCGAAGGCACATAACAACAACAACAACATGATGGCATAGTGCCTAAGGCATTTGATTGCTAATTAGAAGGAGGCTGATGGTTCAAACCAGCCTCGGAAGGAATATTGGGCAATCTACTTCCGTAATGATACCACTTTGAAAACCCAAGGAGGGGTCACTATGAGTTAGAATTGACTCGACGGCAGAGAGTTTTTTTTTATTATTATTATTATATGTAATTATATTTATATACAGATACAGGTGTGCACCTATACTGTTCATTCAGGCAACATCCAACTTTATATACATCTGTGGTCCCATAAGAATAATATGGAATAATAGAGTTCAGAAATCCCGATCAAAAAATGAGATGCAGCAAACATAACTGGAAGTAGTGAATGCAACAGATTTACACATGTACCTTGAGTATCTCATGTCTCTTGCATACAGAGCAATTGCACTGCCAAGTGTACAATAGTATAGGACAAATATACAGGCTGGATTATGAACAAGTTCTGTTCCTAAACCATCTTTAAGTCAAATCTGTGCATAAATCTGAACAATTAGGTATGGCTCATATCTAAAACCAACTAGTCAAATATTTGTTTTAATATATATGTAGGGTACTTTTCTATGCATAAAAAAATTAAAGGAATACTTTCAGATTCACTGAAACATCTTTAACATAAAAATACAGTAATAATAACAATAATGTTTTGATGCACAGTTGAAAAGTGGCATCTGTTTGTTATTGTATGTACCTTGAATTTTTAATATAATACACTTTACAGAGGTTGATGCATAACTACAAATTCTACGTAAGTTGAACTTTCATATCCCAGGAACTGCTTATAACCTGTAATGCATATGATGTTTGCACAACATCCAAATCACACTATGTCCTTCTTCACAGAATGTATTGTAGACACTAAGTGATATATGGCTATACACACACACACACACACACACACACACACACACACATATATATATATGGATAGATAGACATAGAACTATGTATATTTTTGAGTATTCTATATACATACAAGACATAGATAGATAAGATAGATATACGTATTCCTAGGTATGAGTGTGGGAGCTCTGGTAGCATAGTGCCTAAGGCATTTGACTGCTAACAAGAAGGTTGACAGTTCAAACCCACCAGCCACTCCTTGGAAGGAAGATGGGGCAATCTATTTCCATAGTGATACTGCCTCAGAAACCCAAGGAGTGGTCACTATGAGTCGGGTCTTACTCAATGGCACATAACAACAACAACAACAACAGGTATGAGTGCATGGACAGAAACTCTGATGGCATTCAGCTGCTACAGAAGTTGGTGTTCAAACCCACCAGCCTGCCTGCAGGAGAAAGATAGAACAGTCTGCTTCTGTAAAGATTCAAAGCCTTAGTTTTAGAATGTATAAATATGCACATGCATGTACCTGTGTGCTAATATATTCATTATATATATTCATTCATTCACTTGTTTGTTTATTATTGCCAATGCTCATTTTTGTGCAGAGCTCAAATGGCACACTGCAAATAGTTATTTACCTAAGCTTGGCACTGTCCTTCCAAATAATGGATATGGAGAGCCTGGCAAAGCCAAAACCAAACCCACTGCTATTGAGCTGATTCCGACTCATAGCGACCCGACAGGGCAGAGAAGAACTGGGTCGTAGCATTTTCAGGGCTGTAAATCTTTATGAAAATAGACTTTCTCTCATGGAATGGCTGGTAGGTTCAAACCACTGATCTTTTGGCCAGCAGCTGAATGCTTTAACCAGAGCTCCTTAGAGAGCCTGGCAGTGACCTTAAAAGAATCAGGGGGCTAAAGACTGAGTAGGTTATTTGAAAACTCCTCAAGAAATGATCCATTATGCTAAGTATGTCCTCTAATGTGTGCCCATATGTTATTGCATTATTCTTTGCAAGAAAAAATAATGGAATTATTTGCTATTATTATTCCCAGATTGTGTGTCAGCTCTTTTGGCTGTAACGTTTATTTTTGTAGAAGTAGGTGAAACTCTATGGAGGAAAAAGAAAAAAAAGGATGCTGCACTTGAAATGCTCTTCCTCTCTATTTATCTGTTCAAATATTTCAAAGGTACTCACTTTAAAACATTTTCCCTGATCCCCTAGCCAGAAATCATCTGCTCATCTCCTAAGACCCGACATTTTTTCTTTTAAACAGTATCCCTCCTAAAGCAATTATTGCTTTCTCCATTGTATTATAGTTATTTTTGCATGTCTCTTATTTTCTCTACTCAATTACAGACTACTTTTTGTTTGATTCATCTTCCTGTACTCCACAGTGTGGTCTTTTAGTGGGGCACCAAGGAATTCATCAAATATTCTTTTGAACAGCAGGGTTGTTAGCACAGAAAAGTGCCAAGTAAATCAGTGAGTTTGCATGGTTGACATTTATTTTTCAAATTGTTGTTCAAAGCCCAACTAAAATTTCTAACAGTGGTAACTATTTGATTGAAATCCATGGGCCCTTGTCGATAAAACCATAGAACATGTATTCATTCACTTCCATGGTCATTAACTAGAGGCCTATTATATTTCAGTTGGACTTACTTTTACCTTTTGTTTTTAATCATGAATTTAAAAAAACACTGATGCCAGTTATTGGCATCATTTGATTTCTAAATGTGTGTCCCCTGTAGTAAATTGGATGGCATGCATATTTATATCACTTTTTCTGTTATTGAGTTCTAACAAATGAAAGAGGGATAAGAAATGAGTAGAGAGGGAAGACAGCAATATACAGAATCAACACATACTAGAAGAAATAAGAGTAAATAGATTGCATTAATTTTAAATGATAAAAATAATCAATTGTTCTAGCTTTCCAAGGTTTTTAAGATTTCTTATAGATATGTTATATAGTAATCCAAAAGAATCTAAGTTTCAATTTGACACCGAGCTCACTAGAGAGATAAATTTCTGTTGTGGTTTAGACTCTTGACGTTTTGAAAACTTAATTGTTAACAAGCGTCTCTGTGGTACAGTGGAGTTTATATTTTTGTCAAATCTATCCCTGCCTTAAATATGTAATATAAATCATTGTTGACAACTAAATTGTGGGGGAAAACATTATAAATATAAACCAGTACCAAAAAATAGTTACTTTCAAAGCCATAATCACACATATAGAGCTTCACAAAAAATCCATGTCACATCTGAGGTTTTAAACTCTGATAACTGTGTGTCTACTACTAGCTACAGCTATAGAGTGTTAGAGAAAAAGTGGGTATCCATGACCCCATCTTATGGATTATGGGAAGGCAATATGTCTTACAGTAAAGAGAAACTTCAGTAAGATAGATGATATGTAGCTACCAATCTGAAAATCAATGAAATATTAAGGTACTAAGAATCTTAATGATTAAATATACTATATACTGTGTTTTTTAAACAGACTCCTACATAAAATTTTAATCTTTTGTTTTTCTCAAGTCTGCCAGGATTTTCTATACAAGCCTCTTCTTTGGAACTTTCTATAATAAATGCATTAAAGAACTTACCATTTTGCCAAAATTAATAATTGCTAATGCCAACATTCCTCAAACTGAAGTCAGAGAATGATTCCCATACATTATTAGTCTTAGTTGCTATACCTTGTAACTTATTTCCACCCCCTACATTTTTTTATTCAAAAACTGTCTTTCTGTGTTCACTTACTCTTTGTCCCCTAAGATGATATACTGATTAATTTGATTTTGCATATCTACTCTCAAAAGAAAGGTTGGGCAATCTACTTCCATAGTGATACTGCCTCAGCAACCCAAGGAGGGGACACTATGAGTCGGGTCTGACTCGATGGCACATACTGTAATATAATAGTTCATCAGGGACAGTTTACTCTGAGGCCTTGTCATCTCACTTTAACTTACTGCCCCATGAGCTTAGCTATCTATATTCAGAGTTAAAAAAGAGCAAAGATTGACATTACCCAGATATCCACTGGGGACTCCCCCACACATAAATTGGCCTGAAGTACTCAACTCTGTGGCCTGCTAAAATCCTTCTTGTTGTGTCCGGGTGCCATCGAGTCAACTCCAATTCACAGCAACCCCATATGACAGAGTGGAAGTACTTCATAGGATTTTCTTGGCTGTAATCTTTACAGAAGAAGATTGCCAGGTCTTTCTCCCATGGAGCCATTGGGTGGGTTAGAACAGCCAACCTTGTGATTAGCAACTGAGCAGTTAACCTGTGGCACTACCAGAGACCACTGTTGAAATCTTTCGTTTTCTCCCAAAACTTTTGGAATATCCTGGGGTTAGTAGTATAGGGTAGGGTAGATAACAACATTCTGTTTTCCAGATTCATTTTTTTATTTTTCCTGCAGAGTTACTTCTGTGCCTCATATCAGTGCAGATGTGAAACCCAAAATCTTTCATGGCTTGGCCACTGGCAAGAATCACTCCTTTTATTTTTTATTATGATTTGGGTGAAAGTTTACAGACCAAATTGGTTTCCATTCAACAATTCATACACATTTTGTTTTGTGATATTTATTACAATCCTCACAATATAATAGCACTGAGCTTTATTTGTGGACAAATATTGCCCTTTTGGTCTCATATGGTTAACTGTTCTAATGAGTGTGTACCTTCCTGGTATTATTATTCACCTTATAGTTCTGTCCATCCTTTGGCTGAAAATTGAGCCACAGACGTGAGTTCAGTTCCAGGATGGAACAGTCTAGCAGATCAGTAAGCCTGGTCTTTTCATGATTTTGAGTGTTGTTCCACATTTTTCTTCCAGGCTATCCAGGATCTCCTGTTGTGATCCTTTTCAGAGTGGTCAACAGTGATAGACCAGGACCATCTAGTTCTTCTGGTCTCAGGGTCATGAAAACTAGGGTTTACATCATCTATTATTAGTCCTCTGGACTATTTATTTCCTTGAGTCTTTTATTTTCTTCATTTTCTTTTGCTCTGGATGGGAAGAGACTAGTAGTTGCAGCCAGATGGTTGCTAACAATATTTAAGACACAAATTAAAGGAACCAAGAATCAAACTCACTGCTGTCAAGATGGATCCGACTCATAGTGAACCCTCTTTGGGTTTTTGAGGCAGTATCACCATGGAAGTAAATTGCCCAAGCTTCCTTCTGAGGAGTGGCTGGTGAGTTTGAACAGCCAGGCTTCCGGTTAGCACTCAAATGCACTATGCCACCAGAGCCCCAAGACCCAAGTTACTACTCACCAAATCAGGATATAGAATTTGTCTTTGTGGACTATGTTGTGCCAGTTGACCTTAATATCCCCCTGAAACTATGGTCCTGAGCCTCCAGCCCCATAAATATCATTCTTTCAAACATCTGTAAGTATAAAAAACTTTACCAAACATCCAAGGATCACAAAAGTAGCCCAAAGAATAAAAGAGTTAAAAGTCCTCAGTCTCCAAATCCTTTTGAGATTCACTTCCAGAATTGCCAGATTTCTGTTTTTTGCCCCCCTCTCCTCCACTAAAGCCTTTTCTATTCTTCATTCCTTCTTCAGAATGGTCCAGGAACCCCCAAATTAATTTCTTGATATTATTCAGGGCAATTGTACTCTCTGTCTAAGGAGCTCTGGTGGTGTAATACCTAAGGCATTTGACTGGTAACCAGAAGATTGGTGATTCAAACCCACCAGCCATGGAAGACTGGGCAATGTACCTCAGTAAAGATTTACAGCCTCAGAAACCCAATGGGGGTTGCCATGAGTCAGAATTGACTGTTAATTCGAAACTACCACCTCACTGCATAAAAATGCCTTCCATTTAACTCTTTTCTCTGAAGAAGTTTTAAGGTCTGGTGATATGCTTCCATAAAGATTTCAGCAAGAAAACTATAAGGTAATTCTTCTCTGTAACACATGTGGTCACCATGAGTGGGAATCTACTTGACAGTAATGAGTTTCTATTGAGGTCATGGCAGTCAGCCCCAGGGTTACAGATGAGGAGAGACAACTCAGGGATGCCCAGACTAGAAGGCTGGAAGAGCAGGAGAAAGGGGATTAAAAGCCAGGAACCTGGACACAAGAGTAGTCAGCCCCAGGGTTACAGGGGAGAAGAGGAAACTCAGGCCTGCCCAGAGTAGCAGGCAGGAAGAGCAGGAGAAAGGGGATTAAGAGCCAGGAAGCCAGAGAGAAGAGCAATCAGCTGAAGGGATTAGGTGAGGAGAGGAAACTCAGGCCCACCCTGAGTAGCAAGCAGGAAGAGCAGGAGAAAGGGGATAAAAGCCAGAAACCTGGACAGAAGAGCAGTCAGCCCCAGGGTTACAGGTGAGGAGAGACAACTCAGGCCCGCCCAGAGTAGCAGGCAGGAAGAGCAGGAGAAAGGGGATTAAGAGCCAGGAAGCCAGAGAGAAGAGCAATCAGCCAAAGGGATTAGATGAAGAGAGGAAACTCAGACCCACCCAGAGTAGCAGGCCAGAAGAGCAGGAGAAAGGGAATAAAAGCCAGGAACCCAGACATAGGAGCAGTCACGCCAGGGACAACTCAGTGACGCCCAAAGCAGCAGGCCAGAAGAGCAGGAGAAAGGGGATTAAAAGCCAGGAAGCAAGACAGAGGGACCCAGGTGGGAGTGATACGAGAGGTCTCCAACAGCAAGACAAACTTGTCTGTCGGTTCGTCCTACTGTGGTGACATGTAGACATGAGTTTTGAGGCTGAGCCTCTGGTGTTTAAA
>NW_006923842.1:17230-17891 GCF_000298275.1 Orycteropus afer afer
TGAAAGCCAGATGAATTATGGGAAGATATCAAGAACATTATCCATGAAGAAAGCAAGAGATAACTAAAAAGACAAGAAAAGAAGAGAAGACCAAAATGAATGACAGAAGAGATTCTGAAACTTGCCCTTAAATGGAGAGTAGCTAAAGCAAATGAGAAATGACAAGATAAAGGAACTGAACAGAAGATTTCAAAGAGCAACTCTAGAAGACAAAGCCAATTACTATAAAGAAATGTGCAAAGACCTGGAGTTAGAAAACCAAAAAGGAAGAACATGCTTGGCATTTCTCAAACTGAAAGAATTGAGAAAAAATTTAACCCTTGAGTTGCAATATTGAAAGATTCTAAGGGCAAAACATTGATGCAGGAAACATTAAAAGAAGATGGAAGAAATATACAGAGTCACTGTACCAAAAATAACTGGTTGATCTTCATCCATTTTAGGATGTGGCTTATGATCTAGAACCAATGGTACTGAAGGAGAAAATTGAAGCAGCAATGAAGGAATTAGCAAAGAACAAGGCTCCAGGAATTGACGGACTACCCATTGAGAGATTTCAACAAACAGATGCCCCACTGGAGGCACTCATTCGGTTATGCCAAAAGATTTGGAAGACAGCTACCTGGCCAACTGACTGGAAGAGATCCATATTTGTACCCAT
>NW_006923843.1:0-763 GCF_000298275.1 Orycteropus afer afer
TCCGTCTGTGGTGTCTAACGTGCTACCTTGCATAAATCCCAAAAGAATAAATTTGTGTGAGATGAAAGCATAGAGCAGGATTTTTTTTTTTTTTTGTCCTGGCATTGATGCAAATAATTTTGCTTGGCAGCAGCACACTTTCATGATTTCCTAACAGATTCAGGATTTTAACACACATACAGAAAAAAAACTGGGGAAATGAATTGCCTAAACCACTGCTTTCCAAAGTGTGTATGTTCCATAGAAAAAAGTTTCTGTGGCCATGTAATGAGGGAAACTTGACTAAACTGGTAACTTATTACCCTAATTCCAGAAGCCTTTGAAATGTTAATATATATTATGTGACTCTCTAAAGGGGGCTAAATATAATGTGTAGCATTTGCCAAATTTTAGATATAAAGAGCTGGAAAGGGTAGCCTCTCGATAAACTGTGTGCTTGAATGGAACTTGCAGTTTGTGCTGTACTCTGGGTCTGAAGATAGATAGGTGGTGGTTGTTGTTGTTATGTACTGTCGAGTTGGACCCGACTCATAGCGACCCTTCCTTGGGTTTCTGAGGCAGTATCACTATGGAAGTAGATGGCCCCATCTTCTTCCGAGAAGTGACTGGTGGGTTTGAACCGCCAGCCTTCTGATTAGCAGTCAAGTGCCTTAGGCACTATGCTACCAGAGCTCCCAGATAGGTCGTTGTTGTTGTTGTTGTTATGTGCCGTCGAGTCAGCCCCGACTCATAGCGACCCCTCCTTGGGTTTCCGAGGCAGTAT
>NW_006923843.1:3846-13141 GCF_000298275.1 Orycteropus afer afer
TAGGTCGATGGATCTATATCTGGGTTCTCAATTCTATTCCATTGGTCTATGTATCTGTCATTGAACCAATACCAGGCAGTTTTGACTACTGTCAGCCCATGGTTTCTACATTCCGTTTTCCTTAAGTCTTTGCTAAGTGCCATTGAGCTGGTTACAGCTCATAGTGACCCTGTGTACATTGGAACAAAACACTGCCCAGTCTTGGCAGTCCTCACAGTCATTGCTATATTTGAGCCCATTGTTGCAGCCACCATGTTGGTCCTTCTCATTGGGAGTCTTCTCTTTTTTCTGATCTTCTGCTTCACCATGCAAGATGTCCTTTTCCAGGCACTGATAACTCCTGATAACCTGTCCAGGGTACCTGAGATGATGCTTCTAAGGAGCATTCTGGCTGTATTTCTTCTAAGACAGATACGTTCATTTTTCTGGAAGTCCGTGGTATAATCATAATTCAAATGTTCTTCAGTCTTATTCATTGCCTAGTTTTCACATGCATATGAGACTATTGAAAATACCATGGCTTGGGTCAGGCGTGCTGTAGTCCTCAAAGAGATATCTTTGCTTTTTAAGAGGTTTTTTTTTACAGCAGATCTGCCCATTGCAGTACATAGTTTGATTTCTTGACTGTTGCTTCTGTGGGTGTTGATAGTAGATCGGTGTAAAATTAAACCCACTTCAAACACTTTCAGTGGCTCCCTGTTGTACATAAAATCATGAAGCTTTTCATCCAAATGTTGAGGAACTTACATGATAAGATCTCTGTTTCCTAGTCCACTATCCCCCAAAGGAGCTCTATACTCTTCCTCTCTTTCTGCCTCTTACTTAGCTCACACTGTTTCCTTTACGAGATGGCTTCTCTTTCTATTTGCCCATCCAAATCCATATATCCTTCAAGATTCAAGGCTCATAGTCCCTGGGAAATCTGACTGCTACAACCCTCAGTGATTATCTTCTTAATCTTATAACAGTTAGGTTGCTATCTGTGTGATGCTTTTGGGGCTTCTACACTGGGGGACACACTGGCAGTTCAGAGGGCACAAAGGTAGTTGAATGGTAGAATTCCTGCCTTTCATGCAGGACACCCAAGTTCAATTCCCAGCCAATGCACCTCATGTGCACCTCACATAACAACCTTCACTTTATATAATTTTGAATTTCAAATTGCAGAAAAGGGATTATAGGGATCATGTTGTTGTTAGGTGCCGTTGAGTCATCTCCTACTTATAGGAGCTCTGATAGCGTAGTGCCTAAGCCTAAGGCACTTGACTGCTAACCAGAAGACTGGTGGTTCAAACCCACAAGCCACTCCTCGGAAAGAAGAGGGGGCAATCTACATCCATAATGATACTGCCTCGGAAACCCAAGGAGGGGTCACTATGAGTTGGTCCGACTCGATGGCACATAACAACAACAACAACAACAACAGTAGTCCTACTTATATGTACAACAAAACGAAACACTTCCCAGTCCTGTGCGAGCCTCACAATCCTTGCTATACCTGAGCCCATCATTGCAGCCACTCTATCAGTCCATCTTGTTGAGGGTCTTCCTTTTTAGTTGACCCTTCACTTTACCAAGCATGATATCACTCTCCAGGGAGTTGTCCCTTCTGATAACATGACCAAAGTAGATGGGATGAAGTGTGGCCATTCTTGCTTCCAAGGAACATTCCAGCTGCACTTCTTCCAGGACAGATTTGTTAGTTCTTTTGGCAGTCCTCAGTACTTTCAGTATTCTTTGCCAGCACTACAGCTCAAAGCTATCAACTCTTCTTTGGTCTTCCTTATTGATTGTCCAGCTCTCACATGCGTATGAGGCGATTGAAAATACCGTGGCTTGGGTTAGGCACACCTTACTCCTCAGAGACACCTTTGCCCTTCAGTACTTGAAAGAGGCCTTTGGCAGCAGATTTGTCTTCAACCTGACAGCAACATGCAAGCCACCACAGTACAACAAACTGACAGACACGTGGTAGATGGGGATTATGTTGTTGTTATGTTGTTATGTGCCATTGAGTCGGCCCCGACTCATAGCGACCCCTCCTTGGGTTTTCGAGGCAGTATCACTACAGAAGTAGGATTGCCCAACCTTCCTTCCGAGGAGTGGCTGGTGGGTTTGAACCGCCAGCCGTCTGGTTAGCAGGCAAGTGACTTAGCCACTAGGATTATAGGTATCTGTAATATTCCATCTATTATGGCATTTCAGATGTGCCTTGTCTTCCCAACTGGTACAAAAGAACCTTTGAGGGCAGAAACTTGCTTTCACTTCATATACAACCTTCATGGTGTCTCCTAAATTGCCTTGTATAGTAAGCATCTTAAAAACACATGAAAAGTTTAATAGCTTTCTGATTATGAATATATATAAGTAAGATACAGTGTTACAATATTAGAAGAATATGAAGATAATAAAAATCTCCCATGCTCATCATCTAGATGGTCCATTGTTAAAGTTTTGGAGCATATTTTTTTAGTCTTTTCCTAAACATTTGAATTTATGTAAGTTTTTTAACAACAAATTTTTTTTTAACAGCAAATTTTTAAACATACTGAATTATCATATATTTAATCTTTTTTTCACCTAACGTTATTGCCTTTCACAAAAGTTATTATACACTTAATTTTTCTTCTTTCTTCTTTCTTCATAGAATCTCTATGTTTAATTAGGTCATGGCTGTCCTGAAAGGGCCACATTTCCCAAGTTGCCTTGTTGTGGCTGTGTGTCTAAAAACTGCCAAATGAGATCTAAGGAGAGTGGGGTTTTTAAAATAGTTTTATTAAGGAATAATTTACATATCATCAGATTTATCCCTTTTTTAAAAAAAAAATTATTTTTTGATACAGTTTGTTTTGCATTCAACAGTTCATGCACATTTGATTTCATGGCCCTATTACCATCCCAACCTTCAAAAGCTCTCCTCCCCTTCCCTCCCTGTGACTACTATCTCTCTGTGCCCTTGTTAACTGTGCAGTCCTGTCTGTCGTGAATGCTGTCCCTCTGGTGTCTCATGGCTGATTGATCTAAGGGACACACCTTCCTAGAGTAGGTGGGTGCATTACCCTGGAGTAGGTGTTCAGCATGTAAGTCTTTCTGTTTTGGGGCTGAGAGCCAGTTCATGGAAGTGAGTCCATTTGTAGGCTTGAAGGGTAACCCAGGGCCATCGTCTCAGGGGTTCTACCAGTAATTCTGTTCATTCTTGTATTTTGAATTTTGTTCCACATTTTTCCTCCCATTCTATCCAGGATCCAGTTTTGATCCCTTTCCAAGTGGTTGGCATTGGTAGCTGGGCACTGTCTAGTTCTGGTCTCAGGGTCATGAAGGCTGAGGTTCTCGTGGTCCTTGGACTGACTGATTGTTTCCAGATACATTGGATTTTCTTCACTCGTCTTTCCTTCAGGTGAGAGGAGACCAATATTTGCATCTTAGATGCTGCTCGAAAACTTTAAGAGCCCAGTCACTTACTCACCAAAGTAGGTTGTAGAACAACATTTTTATGTACTATGTTGTGCCAGTTGAGCGTGAGGTCCTTGAGACTGGTCCCGTGTTCGCAGGCCTGGTGATTCTCGCTCTCAAGGTGTTTGGTTGTTGTCTCTGAGATGTTATTCCAACTCTGTCTTTTTTGCTTCTGTAATGTATGTGGCTAATTTTGTAGCACAAGTGAATATATAAGATTATCTTCAGCCAAATCTATCCTTGAGCTAGGGTATATTCCTGTTCATCTACACTCACCTGATCTCCTCACCTGTCTATACATTTATATGTAGCCTAGTGTTTGGTGTTAGTGGTAATGCAATGTTGTGCATGTATTAGTATTTGCCTCTTTTGTCTGTATGTTACATGAATGTTTCAGTGTCCTGAATTGATCCCTTTAAGTGTACCATTTAACGAGTTTTTAAATAATTTATATAGTTGGTATGCCCATCACCACCTCCAGTTTTAGGTTACTTTTATCATTCTGAAAAGTTCCATCATTTTGCACATAATTTTTTTCTACTTACTAACAACTTAGAAACCATAGAGGCCCATTTATATTACTCCCAAGTTTTTTGGTCTTTGGCAGTACATATATACACACACAGTTGTAATGTTAGATTACAACTAATGTAATGTTAGAATAGATTTGGTACATTGAACACTGATGACCAAAAACCAGATGAGTTGTGGGATGACATCAAGAATATCATACATGGTTCTGTAAGAATTTCTAGGTATATAGTAGAGCTGACAAGGGGCAGGGTTGTAGTTACTTCTTGGCCATAGCCAGCTACCCAGAGGAAGCAAGTAATTGGACCTGTGGGCTCAGGACCATGGTCTCAGGGGATACCAAGCTCAAGTGGCATACCATACTACACAAAAACATTGTTCCACATCCTAGTTTGGCAAGTAGTGACTGAGATCTTAAAAGCTTGCAAGCGGCTATCTAGACACAATGATGGGTCTCTCTTTGTTCAGGGTGAAGAAGAATGAAGAAAACCAAAGATGCGTGGAAACAATTAGTCCAAGGGACTGGTATACCATGTGATCCTCAGCCTATACGACTCTGAGACCAGAAGAACTAGATGGTGCCCGGCTACCATCTTGTCAGCCACTCAGAGGGGGATCTATGTAGGAGATCCTGGATAGAGTGGGTAAACAATGTGGAACAAAACTCAAAATCATTTAAAAAAAGGGGGGGTGGATCAGGTTTGCTGGTCTGATAGAGCCTGGTGGAAACCCTGAGACTGTGGCCCCTCACTGCCCTTCAGGTTTGGAATTGAACCCACTCCTGTGGCTTCCAGCCAAACAAAAGACAGGCATTTGAGCTGAGCATTTACATTTACGTTACATGGTGGATACACTCCTTGGAGAGATCAGTCATGGGAGAACAGAAGGGCTTTGTATGCACAGGGAGACAGATCAGTGGGCAGTACTGTAGGGGAGAGAAGAACACAGGCAAGAGGTAGCTTTGGGGAGGAAGTGGGAGGAGAGCTGTTGCATTGTTGGAGATTACAGTCAATGTCATGAGACAAAGTATATGTGAATTGTATGGAAGATGAATTTGCTCTAATTTTTTTTACCCAAATGACAATAAAATTAAAAAAAAAATTATACATGAAGAAAGCAGGAGGTTATTACAAAGACAAGAAAGGAAGAAAAGACCAAAATGGATGTCTGGAGAGACTCTGGAGCTTGCTTTTGAACAGATAGTAGCTAACACAAATGGAAGAAATGACAAGATAAAAGAGCTGAATGGAAGATTTCAAAGAGCAGCTTGTGAAGACAGTTATTATAATGAAATGTACAAGGACCTGGAGTTGGGGGCGGGGTGCCCAGCATTTCTCAGGATGGGGAAAACTGGGGAGAAGATTCAAGCCTCAAGGTGCAACATTGAAAGATTGTATGGGCAAAATATTGAATAATGCAGGAAGCATCAAGAGAAGATGGAAGGAATGTACAGGGTCACTGTACCAAAAGGAATTGGTCAGTACTTGTCTATTTCAGGAGGTGGCATGTGATCGAGAACCAGTGGTATCGAAGGAGGAAGTAGTCAGAGCTGCACTGGGGGAGTTGGTAAATGGCAGGGCTCCAGGAATTCACAGAATGCCTATTGAGATGTTTCAGTGGACGGATGCAGCACTGAAGGTGCTTCCTTGTCTGTGCCAAGAAATTTGGAGGGCAGCTCCCTGGCCAACTGACTGGAAGAGATCCATGTTTGTACCCATTTCAAGGAGGGGTGATCCAACAGAGTGTGGAAATTATCGAACAATATCGTTAATATGACACATAAGTAAAATCCTACTGAAGATAATTCAAAAATGTTTGCAGCAGTATATGACAGGGAGCTTCCAGAAATGCAAGCTGGATTCAGAGGAAGATGTGGAACAAGGGATATCATTGCTGATGTCAGATGGATCTTGGCTGAAAATAAAACAAATACCAGAAGAATGTTTGTGTTTTATTGACTATGCAAAAAATATTTGACTGTGTGGATCATAACATACGGAGAACATTGAGAATGGGAATCCCTGAATAGTTGGTTGTGTTTGTGGGCAGCCTGGGCGTGGACTGGGAGACTGTCATTCTGGCAGAACAAGGGGATATTGCATGGTTTAAAAGCAGGAAGGGAGTGCGTCAGGGTTGTATCCTTTCACCATACTTACTCAGTTTGTGTGTGCTGACCGATGAATCCAGGAGGCTGGACTACATGGGGAGGAAGCAGATGATACAACCTTGCTTGCTGAAGGTGAAGATGACTCGAAGCACTTATTGATGAAGATTAAAGACTATGGTCTTCTGTATGGATTACACCTCACCGTGAAGAAAACGAACATCCTCATGACTAGACCTATAA
Organism: Orycteropus afer afer; assembly: GCF_000298275.1. Lineage (NCBI taxonomy): Eukaryota > Metazoa > Chordata > Mammalia > Tubulidentata > Orycteropodidae > Orycteropus > Orycteropus afer. The sequence goes on from NW_006923843.1 coordinate 10,178, forward strand.
GCAGCATCACAATAAATGGATAAAAGATTGAAGTTGTCAAAGATTTCGTTTTGCTTAGTTCCACAGTCAGCGCCAATGGAAGCAGCAGTCAAGAGTGCTGAATAGCAGGGGTGTCTCCTTCAAGACTGGGGTGCACCTCACCTAGGCCATGGTGTTTTCGGTCACCTCATGTGCATGTGAAGCTGGACAGTGAATAAGGAAGACCAAAAAAGAGTTGGTGCTTTCAAGTTGTGTTGGTGAAGAATACTGAAAGTATCATGGACTTCCAGAAGAACTGACAAATCTGTCCTGAAAAAAGTGCAGTCAAAATGCTCCTTGGAAGCAAGAGTTGGCTGAATTCATCTCACCTACTTTGATCGTATTGTCAGAGGGGACCATTCCCTAGAGAGCGATGTCATGCTTGGTGGAGAGGAGGGTCAGCAAGAAGTGGAGGAACCTCAGCAAGATGGATTGACACAGTGGCTACAGTGTGGGGCTCAGGTACAGCAAGGATTGTAAGGCTGGTGGTACAGGACCAGGCAGTGTTTCGTTCTGTTGTACATACGGTCCCTTTGAATTGGAGCTGACTTGAGGGCATCTAACAACAACATGTCATGTTAGAACTTTACATGAATTTTCTGGTCACTTGAAAGTGTATTCTGTGATTTTTATTTAGTTTTGTTTAAGCTTTAGCTTTAAATATTTATTTGATTAAAAAAATAATGTTTTTTAAATAATGTCTTAGGTTTTCTGTGAAGGTTACATATCGGTTAGGTTCCCATTGAACAATTTCTTAACAAATTGTTCAGCGATACATGTGAACATTCACATTGTATCTGTCCTGTTTGTTCTGTTTCCATTAATCTACTTGCCTGCCCTCTTAATTCTCATCTTTATTTCAAAGAAATTGTTGACCATTTGGTCTCATGTAGATGCTTTTTTGAAGAAGCACAGTACTCACAGGTGATAATCTTTATTTTGTGAGCCAATCTGTTATTTAGCTAAAAGGTGACCTCAGGCTAGTTTCAGTTCAAGGTTTAAAGAGTATCTTAAGGGAATAATCTCAGGGAGTCCTCCAGTCTCAACCAGTCCTGTAGGTCTTTGTTTGTTTGTTTTTAGAAATTTGATGTTTTGTTCCACATTTTTATCCCATTCCCTCAGAGTCAATCTGTTGTGGCCCTGATCAAGATGGTTGGTAGTTCTGGCCTTGGAATAGATGAGGTGGCTGTAGGTCATGTGGAGTGGACTATTAGCCCTGTAGACTAGTTTCTTGAGTGTTCTTTCTCTTTTACCCCAAATGTGTAGAGATTGTAATAAGGGAAAAGAGACCCCAGATTCAAGCAAGTTCAGTAGAGACACTTTTATTAAGCCTTGGGCAGGATAAAGACAATCATCCAGGATGAGGGAAATCATCAGCATGTACACACTGCAGAAAGCTGAATGGAGTCTATTGAGTCATGGCCATGGGGCTAATGATATGATTGAAAAAAGCAGGGAATCATTACAGAATCATGTTTGGTGGCAGATCTGTTCATTACCATTGCAGGTGGGACCATGGGGAGGGGGGCATGTTTGGGAATTGAAGATAGAGAAGGGTTGCAGGATTGGTTCTGGGCCTTGACTACCTAGGTAGGTGGTGGTCCAGATATGCGGTGACTCATGGCCATACAGCCACAAGTCTTAGTCACAAGGTGGCTAGCGAGCATTACCAAGACCCCAACCTTAATTTAAATTAGAAAAGGACACATTCAGGCCAGTTCCCTAGTTCTCTGTGTGAACATGATCTCCTTTCAGCCATACTCTTCCTGAAGGCAAACTGCCCCTCTCTAGGTTTGTCCTGGAACTTGTCTGTGCGAAGCCACAATGCTGGTTTATGGCCAGAAAGAACTCAAATGACATCTGAAACTTACATCAAGCCTCAAAATGGAGTTAGGGCTCCTACTGCAGACCACAGCTTTCCACAAACCCAAGTGCTTTAGAATTTAAGCTCTAATATAAGATCAGTAGTTGTCTCTTAAGACCCTAGACACTAGTAACCAAACTTCATGAACTATATTATGCCAGTTGAGTGAGATATCCCACGAGACTATGGTCCTAATCCTTCAAACCCAGGACACCAGTCCAGCAAGGTGTTTGGTTATATTTAAGAAGAAGTATCTGTAACCATGGCCTCCATGTGCTTTATTTTACATGCACGCGTGCACACACACATGCATGCATACATGCTTATGTATATTCTACATATATACATGTATGTTGTTACTAGATGTCATTGAATTGATTCCAACTCATAACAACCCCATGTGACAGAGTAGAACTGCCTCATAGGGCTGATAAGCTCTCATCTTTACAGGAGCAGATTGCCGGGTCTTTTTCCCATAGAGCTGCTGGGTGGGTTCAAACTGCCAACCTTTGGATTAGCAGCCAAGCACTTAAACACTGTGCCCCCAGGTCTCTTAATACACATGTATACCTATACACATATTTTTTGGTTGTTGTTAAAGTAGTAGTTAATCATAGTCACAGCTGTCATCTCAGAACCCCGTAATTTTCTCCCCAGATGCAAATTCTCACCACGTAGCTGACTTTGTAGCACGTACTTAAGATTATTTAAGTAGAAATTTTATTTTGTTTCTTTAATCTCAGAAGTCTTTATGGGGACCTTACTTACTGTTTAAAGGAGCTCTGGTGGAATAGTGGGTAAGGCATTGGGCTGCTAACTCAAGGTCAGTGGTTTGAACCTACCAGCTTCTCCACAGAAGTAAGGCGAGTCAGTCTGCTTCCGTAAAGATTTACACAACCTTGGAAACCTAAATGGGGGTTGCTATAAGTTGGAATTGACTTAATGGGAGTTTGGTTTTATTTACTGTTTAAGGCGCCTGGGTGGCACGGTGGTTAAGTGCTCAGCTGCTAACCACAAGTTGTTTTGAAGCCGCCATCTACTTATGGGAGGGAGGAAGATGTGGTAATGTGCTTCCATCAAGA
>NW_006923843.1:17841-18583 GCF_000298275.1 Orycteropus afer afer
AAAAAAAAAAAAAAAGATTACAGCCTAGGGAACCCTACAGGGCAGTTCTGCTCTGTTCTGTAGGGCCACTAATAGTCGGAATTGACTCTACGGCAACGGGTTTTGTTTTGGTTTTTATTTACTGTTTAAAATTATTGTTTTATTTCATGGAATGAATGACTGTCCCACCCATGTTGGACTTCTTCCAAAAATCAAGTCAGCCTGTGCCTGGCCAATGCTAACACACACACACACACACACACACCCACCCACCCAAACCTTTTACCCTCAAGTTGATTCTTGGGCAACCCTGTGTGTGTCAGAGTACAACTGTGTTCCATAGGGTTTTCAGTGGCTGGCTTTCTGGAAGCAGATCACCATGCCGTTCTTCCAAGATGGTTCTGGAGAAACTTGAACAGCCAACTTTCTTTTTATTATTTATTTATTTTAATTTTTACTGTGATTTGGGTGAAAGTTTACAGAGTAGATTCATTTTCCATACAGCAGTTCATACACATTTTGTTTCTTGACATTGTAATTCCTCACAGTGTAACTGCTCTCTTCCCACTTCCTCCCTGTAGTTATTCCTTGTGTCTTTTCCTGTGTATTTTTGCCCTCTGAGCTTTCTGTTTGCCAATGATTGATATTTCTAATACATGATGTAAATGTTCCCCTTATGTGCCTGTCTATTGTTTGACTGGAAGCCAGGGGAGTAAGTGAGATCACTTTCAGACCTGAAGGGTAACTAACTAGGGGCTGTAGT
>NW_006923844.1:0-477 GCF_000298275.1 Orycteropus afer afer
AAGGCAAAGAATACCAGAAAGAGGTTTACTTGTATTTTACTGACTATGCAAAGGCATTTGATTGTGTGGATCATGGCAAATTATGGATAACATTGAGAAGAATGGGAACTCCCGAACACTTGATCATACTCATGAGGAACCTGTACTCTGACCAGGAGGCTGTCGTTCGAACGGAACAAGGGGATACTACATGGTTTAAAACCAAGAAAGGATTGTGTCAGTGTTGTATCCTTTCCCCATACTTATTCAATCTATATGCTGAGCAAATAATCCAAGAAGCTGGACTACATGAAGAAAATCATGGCATCAGGATTGGAGGAAGGATCATTAACAACCTGAGATATGCTGATGATACAACTTTACTTGCTGAAAGTGATGATGACTTGAGGCACTTACTAATGAAGATTGAAGAATACAGTTTGCAGTATGGATTACGTCTAATATAAAGAAAACAAAAATCCTCACAACTGGACCAAT
>NW_006923844.1:1617-19643 GCF_000298275.1 Orycteropus afer afer
AAGACTTGATGCTTTTGAGTTGTGGTGCTGGCAGAGAATGCTGAAAGTACCATGGACTGCTAAAAGAACTAACAGATCTGTCCTGGAGGAAGTGCAGCCACAATGCTCCTTGGAAGCAAGAATGGCCAGACTTCGTCTCACCTATTTTGGTCATGTTGTCAGAAGGAACCATTCCTTAGAGAAGGATGTCATGCTTGGTAGGGTGGAGGGTCGACAAAAGAGGGGGAGGTCTTTAACGAGATGGATTGACACGGTGGCTGCGATGATGGGCTCAAGTATAGCAGGGATCATGGAGCTGGCACGGGATCAGGCAGTGTTTCATTCATCTGTGCATGGGGTCGCTATGAGTAGGAAATGACTTGTTGGCTTCTAACAACAGCAACAACAATTATAATGAGTTCAGAGTAATTTATCCAGGCCCAATTTGAACCTCAAAGTATCTTCTCTTTTATTTTATGAACTAGGATAAATGCCAAGATCATAATGTGAAATGCAAAGCAGTTTTAAAGAAGTTTAAAGACTTAAAAAAAAGTACATTTCCTAGAATTGTTGTTGTTGTTAGGTGACATCGAGTTGGTTCCGACTCATAGCCACCCTACAAACAACAGAATGAAACACTGCCTGGTCCTGTATTATCCTCACAATCACTGCTATGTTTGAGCTCATTTTTACAGCCACTGTGTCAATCCATCACATTGAGGGGCTTCCTCTTTTTCACTGTCCCTCTACTTTACCAAGAATGATATCCTTCTCCAGGGACAAGTCCCTTCTGACAACATGACCAAAGCATAAGAAATGAAGTCTGGCCATTTTCACTTCTGAGGAGCATTCTGGCTGTACTTCTTCCAAGACAGTATTTTCATTCTTCTGGCAGTCCATAGTTTACACAATACTTTTCACCAACACCATTAGTTCAAAGGCATCAATTCTTATTCAGTCTTCTATATTCATAGGCCAGAATTCACATTTATATGAGACAATTGAAAATACTGTGGCTTGGTTCAGGCACACCTCACTCCTTGAAATGATATCTTTGCTTTTTAACACTTTAAAGAGTCTTTTGCAGCAGATTTGCCCAATGCAATGCATGATTTACTTTCTTGACTACGGGTTCCATGGGCATTGCTTGTAGATCCAAATAAAATGAAATCTCTGACAACTTGAATATTATCCTAAAACTAAAGACCTAAAAAAATATACTTGGAATTAATTGAGGTAATATGACTCAAGGATTAAAAAACCTTATGGTTCTGTTATATAGGAGCTCGGGTAGCGTAGTGCCTAAGGCATTTGCCTGCCACCAGAAGGCTGGCAGTTCAAACCCACCAGCCAGGCACTCCTTGGAAGGAAGGTTGGGCAATCTACTTCCATAGTGATACTGCCTCAGAAACCCAAGGAGGGGTTGCTATGATTTGGATCCGACTCTACAACAGTGGGCTGTGTTATATAATACCCTTCCACTTGAATTTCCATATGATTTTGATCAACAGGAAAAAACTTTCATATTTAATATTTCATTAAACTTTATATTTAAAATCTTTTAAGATTATCTGATTACACAGTGGTTAAATTCTTGGCTGCTAACTGAAAATTCAGTGGGTTGAACTCACCAGGTACCCTGCAGGAGAAAAATCTGGCAATCTGCTTCCATAAAGATTACCAAAACCTAAAAAGCAAACCCATTGCCACTGAGTAGATTCAGACTCATAACAACCCTATAAGACAGAGTGGAACTGCCTGTAGGGTTTCCAAGGATGTAGATCTTTACAGAAGCAGACTGCCAACCTTGGAAACCCTATGGGACAGTTCTACTATGTCCTATAGAGTCACTATGAGTTGGAATTGACCTGACAGCAACAAATTTGTTTTTTTTTAGTTTTAGTGTATCCTTGGAAGGCACAAAACATTAAATAATTGATTATTATCTGACAGGTTGGCTGTTTGAACCCACCCATTGTAGCCTTGGAATGAAGTCCTCCTGGCAATCTGCTTGCAAAAATGGCAAGGAGGCTACATTCTCTGACCTCCTCTAATCCTACAAGAGGAAGACAGTATCACCATCAATAACCCAAGGCCAGCCATGTTGCCTCCCTCCAGCCCTTTCACCAACCGTTCCTCCCAAAGCACCCACCACCTCTCTCCTGGGTTAGATAATTCACTGCAGTGGCCACACAGAACTCACAGATTATGAGGTTTATTAGGGAAGCACCAGGCTACAATTCTAGTTCAGGAAAAAATGCTCGGTCTCTCTCCCCAGCCTGCCGTCTCTCAGCCAAATCTCTCACAGTCTCTCCCCCAGCAATGCATGTCCCTTGGTGTCTTACTCAGCAACGTGTGTCTCTTGCATCTCTTTCCCAGCAGCACGTGTCTCTTTCAGGAACGCATGTCTCTTTCAGCAGCACGTCTTCCTCAACCAGCAGTCAGAAAGAGTTCTACCTCCAGGAGGCCTCCTTTTGAGCTTGGCAGAGTGGCCAAACCAACCAATCATAATAACAGAATTCTAAGCACCTGAGAGTGAACCTCCCATAACATTGAATTGTGCCACACCCAATAGAAATAACCCAGGTAGATAACATTTACAATCAGGAGCTCCTCAGTTGTTCATTCCACCACTGAGTTTACAATGACTTATGGGTAGAAAAGCCATACTAAGTAATTTACTACACTGCACTGCTTCCAAAAGGTAAGAGCCTTGAAAACCTTATGGTACTCAGTTCTGCTCTGCAACACAGGGTTACTATGAGTCAGAATCAACTAAATGGCAATTGGTTTGGTTTTCTTTTCTTTTCTTTTTTTCTTTGAGGGAGGGTGTTTGTAAGCAAAATTCATTTATCATTGCTATTTAATCCTATTCCAAAAAGATCCTATTTTATTATTTCCTTTGGCAAATACAATCACATGCCATCTTACTTTTGCTTTATACCTTGGTGTTTGTTACTGCCATATGTACATTGCTAGTATACACAAAATAGTCAGATAGTAGATTTTTTTACCATTGTCAGAAAAGCAAAATGTCAGATAATGAGATGATCAATAAATGATGAGTTGGTAAACGGAAAATATCTCATGGACTCCTTTAACTATTTTCAAAGGCATCTTTGGAAAACATGGTCTTGTGTTACCATAAAGGTCACTTCCAGAATTTTATATTCTCAGAATCGTCTTCAGGTCAGAAAATAGAAGTAGTTGTGTTGTTGGATTATTTGGGATACAAACTATATACAGTGTTGTTGTTTTTGTGTGCCATCGAGTCAGACCTGACTCATAGCGACCCTTCCTTGGGTTTCCGAGATGGTATCACTACAGAAGTAGATATACAGTGAGGTAACTATAAATGTAGTTTTGTTACATATTTTATTTTGACTCAAGTAATGTTCAATAAAAAAAAAAAAATGTTTTTGGTGTTATATAAAAATAGCCCTAGAACTATTTTAGGCCACTTAAAAGGCAAAGTAATCTATTGGTGGAGAATGAAGATTCTCACAACAGATTGAGTTTCAGTCTTGATTCCTTTCCCTTACTAGATGTGTGATTTTAATTTACTTGTACTTATTCTTCTTTTCTATAAGTTGGGGAAAGAGATAGCATTGTTGTGGGGGAATAAATGAGTTAATAGATGTAATCAGAAAAGTGCCTGATGTTTATTATGTGGCTTGTACTTGGTTATTCTTATTTCCTCATCTGTATTTCATGTTTGTTTCTCTCCCTGATAAAAGTTATAGCCCCTTAAACCAGTAGTTCTCATGTTTGCTGCACAATAGAGTTACCTGGAGAACTATAAGCATTATTAATGTCCAGTCTTCATCCCAGAGCCAATAAAATTGGAATCTCTGGGAAGGTGGGACTAAGGTATCAGGATTTTATAAAGTTCCTTCTAGGGCATTTGTTCTCAATCCCAGCTGAAAATTTGCTTTACCTGTGGTAGTTTTTAAGGGATATTGCTATTTGGACCCTTGTTCTGGAAATTCTGGTTTAATTAATCTGGGATTAGACTGGAAATTAATTTTTTTTAAACAAATTTCCAAAGGAATGAAATATGCAGTCAAAACTAAGAACCTTTATGGTGTGATGTTAATTACTATTGGGATAAAAATAGCAAAAACAGTTATCAGAATTGGAAGAACTGATATTTCCAATTGATTTTCAACTAACCTCTAGCATAGGAGAAGTGATGAAACTAAACAAGATTGTTGTTGTTATGTGCTGTCAAGTAGGACCCGACTCATAGTGATCCCTCCTTGGGTTTCAGAGGTGGTATCTCTATGGAAGTAGATTGCCCAACCTTCCTTCTGAGGAGTGGCTGGTGAGTTTGAACTGCTAGCCTTTTGGTTAGCAGTCAAGTGCCTTAGGCACTATGCTACCAGAGCTCCCAAACAAGATCAGAAATAGAAAATAATAATAATAATAAAATGTAAATGAAGTACTAAATTTAAAAATTGTTAAAATTTTTAACAAAATTTAAAAATTGAGACTACTCAAAAAAGAATCAAAAGTGGAGATCCTGGATACAATAGGAGAAAAATGTAGAACAACACCCAAAATAATAAAAAAAGATCAGTCTCACTGGTTTGATAGAGACTGGTGAAACCACTGAGACTATGGTCTCAAGTCACCCTTTGGGTCTGAAATTGAGCTCTCTCCCTTGCTTAACTCTCAGCCAAATGATAGACAGGCCTATGAGCAGAACATCTATACCAGAGAGATGCATTCCTTAGAACAATCAACGATGGAAGAATAGTACAGGGAGAAAGGTAGTGAGGCAGGATGCATAAGCAAGAAGGCCACAGGGAGAGTGTAACTATAGGGACAAAGTGAGTGGAGAGCTGTCACATTTCAGGGAATGTAACCAGTGTCATAGTATGAACTGTTGAATGTAGAACAAATCTACTTTGTAAAATTTCACCCAAATCACAATAAAAATTTTTAAAAAATTCTAAATCTAAGGATATTCATGAGAGTTTATCTTAAAAAAAAAAAAAAAAAAGTTGGGGAGCTAACTGACCAGGTGAGAAAGAATGGTTGTATTCAGGAAGAATAAGATAGATGGTGTGGTCTGTAGCAGAAATGGAGAATAATTTGAGATGAGGCTGAAGAAATTAGGAAAGAGTTAGGTCAGGCAAAGACTTGAGGGCCATAGTATGAATTTGGTCTTCATTTGTGCCTAAGGCATTTGACTGCTAACTAGAATGCTGGCAGTTCAGGGGGTGTCACTATGAGTCAGATCCAATTCGAGGGCAGTGAGTTGAGTATAAGTATACAAAAAGGCATTAAAAAGTTTAAACAAGAAACAGTATGACCACCAAGTCTCCTGAGTACTCCCTATGCTCCTTATCCAGCTATTGTTTTTCTATAATACCTTATCATTATCTTATCTACTATAGATTTAGTAGATTGCAAGATAAAAAGTAGGTGGCGTTAAATCACTTTTGACCTACAAACATTGGCAATTTCATGTAGTTCAAAAGAATGTTTTTTTCTTCCGTTTTTTTTTAAATTTTTAAATTTCTCTTCCACAGAAATGTGAGTTCAACAAGGGCAGGGAGTTTTGTCTCTGTGTTCATTAGTGTGTAGATACAGTCTAGAATAGTGACTGGAATATAAAAAATAGCAATAAATATTTACTGAATAAGTAAATCAATCTTATTGAAAGGACTCTGTGTATATTAAAGAAAACTGGTGAAAAGGGATTTATATTTGTAGTTTTAGGAGAAATGTTTAAATTTAAAGAATAAACAAAAAAAACTATACATAATCAGGGAACAACAACAACAAATAAAACACTTAAAGCAAATTTCTTGCAAAAGAAAATATATCACCTTGATATCAGAATTCTTACATTAAATCAACCAGAAACCTTTGGACATACTTCCCAGAACTTTGGTGGAAAGATTGATGACCCAAGAATTTTATATCCTGAAAATTTTCATTTATGTGCAAAAACAATAGAAAAATCCTCAGATATTAAAGAACTTGATAAACATATCTGGTCCCCATCTTTTCTGGAAAAAAGATTTCCCAAAGGAAAACTGTAGAATATTGAGAAATGAATCATAATAAGAGACTTAGGAAAGGAGAAGACTTAGTTTTCAAGAAATAGTGCTGAGCAATGGAGTGAAAAAATGGGAAATCAAGACAGTGCCAAGACAGTGCATATCTCCTGACAATAGGATACATTGTTGTTTTTGTTGCCTGTGCCATCTTCATAATTATTTCCAGTTTGAGCCCCTTGTTGCAGCTACTATGTCAATTCATCTCATTGAGGGGCTTCCTCTTTTTCATGGATCCTCTGCTTCACCATGTGTGATTCTTTCTCCAAGGGCTGGTCCCTTCTAATATGTTCCAAAGAGGTGAGACAAAGTCTTGCCATCCTCCTTTCAAAGAGCATTCTGGCTGTACTTCTTCCAAGACAGATTTGTTTGTTCTTTTGGCAGTCCATAGTACATAAGTCATAAAATTAATTATTAAAGGAAATATGTTGTTGTTGTTGTTGTTGTTGTTAAGTCTGTCGAGTCAGCCCCAACTCACACCCAAAATTAAGTCAATGAAAACTTAGAAAGATAGAGGTTTAATGAACATTATTTATAATGATAGAGAAATGCCATATACATATGTACATACACACACACACACACACATATACATAATAAAATTGTATGTGCTGTATCGGACACTATATCAGATGGTGTTTCACTGCTATTCATAAGATTTACAAAGGTTTTCTTTGGAAATAAAGAAGAGACATCAGTAGCTGGAAAATATGACCTTGGTAAATAAAATGACACCAGAGACAAAGACCACGTAAGAGAATTTTGTAAGACCAATGACTTATTCATTGCAAATACTGTTTTTCAACAACATGAACATATACTACACGCATGGACCTCACCTAATGGAATACACATAAATCAAATCAACTGCATCTGTAGAAAGAGGTGATGGAGAAGCTCAATATCATCATTCAGGGGTCAACTGTGGAACAGACCATCAATTGTTCATATGCAAGTTTAAGCTGAAGCTGAAGAAAATTTTCAAAAATCTACAATAGAAAACTTCTGGTAAAATGGTGGAATAGGCAGATAAGCTACACAGACCCTCTTCAACAAAGAAAAGAGAAACCAATTGACACAGATACAGAAGATAATCCTGGAGCCCTGAACTTTGACAGAAAGTATACAGAAGTGGATTAGGCACAAACTAGTGGAAAAACTGAATGAAAACAGGACCTAATGATAGGCTGTGTTTGCTGAGGTTAGTAGCGACATATGGGAGGCTGACAATGGAAAAGGAGAGACATGGTGATTGCATAAATGTAGTTAACTAGTGAATAGAGAAGCACAGTACCCTGCTTACATAGATAACATCCAAACAAAACAAAGAAAATGAAAATTGTGGGCAAGTACTCCAACATGAAATCACCAATTAAATAAAACACAAAAATTTCACAATGTCTTGGAGACAACAGAACTTCACTGTGCACACTATCATGGAAGTAAGATAAAGCAGGAGAAACAAGAGACCAGGATACAGACCCAGAACACATCCCAGAGGAAGAAGCAGCATTGGAACTCCCTGATAAGGAATTCAAAATAATTATATTTAGGTACCTTCAACAGATTGAGAGATAGATCAAGGAAAACTGACAAAATTGAGGAGAATACAGAGAAAACCCTAGAAAAATTTCAAAAGACAATACAAGAACAAAATGGCAAAATGAATGATAAATGAGAAATGATACAAAATCTACAGATAGAAATCCAGAAGATTAATACTAAATTTTCAGAAATAGACAACACATTGAACAGGCAAAGGAGTAAAATTGAATCAATGGAAGATAGAATTAGTAAGACTGAAGACAAATACCTCAATCCTTCTTTGGAAAGGGCTCAATCAGAAACAAAGATCAAAACAAAATGAAGAAAGCCTAACATTCATGTGGAATACCATCAAAAGTAATAACCTATAGTGCCTAAGGCATTTGCCTTCTAACCAGAAATCTGGTGGTTCAAACCCACCAGCCACTCCTCAGAAGGAAGATTGGGCAATCTAATTCTGTAGTGATACTGCCTTGGTAACCCAAGGAGGGGTCACTATGAGTTGGATCCGACTCGACAGCAGTAGGTGGTGGTGGCAGAGTTGGAATTCCAGAACAGGAAGAGGCAAATAGAACCACAGAGAAAATCATCCAAGATTTCTTGGAAGATAATTTTCTGGTATGACAAAAGATGAGAATATATCCATTTAAGAAGTTCTAAGAACCCCAAACAGTGTAGACCCCTAAAGAAAATCACCAAGACATATCACCATCCAACTCACCAAAACCAAAGACAAAGAAAGAATCCTGAAAGCATCAAGGGAAAAATGAAAAGTTACCTACAAGAGGCAACCAATAAGACTAAGCTTGGATTTCTTGGCAGAAACCATGCAGGCAAGAAGACAATGGGATGGTATATCTAAAACCCAAAGGGAAGAAAAAATTCCCACCAAGAATTATACACTCAGCAAAATTGTTCCTCAAATATGATGATGAAATTAGGACATTTCCAGATAAACAGAAATTAAGGGAATTTGTTAAAACCAGACGAACCTTACAAGAGATACTAAAGGGAGTTCTTTGGACAGAGAACCAACAACAGCAAACAACAACTGACCATTAACACACATGATGACATAACCCAGGAAACAACCCAGTTATGGAAGTATCAAAAGTAAATAAGCCTACAAGATTGTAAACAGGGAACCAGAGACATCAATTGAAAATGAGGATAACTACAAACCAAAAAGAGGGAAGAAATTATGTTACAGAACTTCTAAATGGTAGGGAAGTCAAGACAACTGTAAAACAGATTGTTCTAAACTTGCGAAGAAAATTACGTATCACAGAGTAACCTCAAAGAAAAATGATAAACCTTCACATCTGTGGTAGTTAAGTTTCTGTGTCAGCTTGGCTGGGCCTGGTTGAGTGGCTGGGCAGCTGGATGTAGTGTTCCCCATGGTGAGACTGGTAATCAGCTCTGTGGTAGAATCTACTGTGAGCAGCTGAGTAGCTGCCTTAGAGATGTGGTCTGTTTCCTGTATATAAGGACAAGCCTTGTGGAATGGTCTTTAGCTTATGGCATGCTTGTAGCCATGTCATTGTTCAGCAGCCTGCCATGCTCTGCCCATCTTGAGACTTTCAATGGACTTGACTTAATGGACTGCCATGTGGTTTGGTAACATCGGGACTAAGCCTTTTTACTTGTCAACCTTGAGCTTGTCAGCCTCAGCAGCCAGCAGCTGAGTGAAGAAAAGCCTTCAGCTTCAGTGTGCTGAACAGGAAGCAGAGCTGAAGCCCAAGGTTGAGAGGCTTTCACTCAGCCCCTGAAGCCTTGCCCTTTGAATTCGGACTTAAAGCCTCCAAACTGTAAGAGAATGAAATCCTGTTTCTTCAAGCCATCCCATTTGGAGTATATTCTTGTCAGAGTGGCACTAGGTAACCAAAATAACATCAAAATAAAAAAAGAGAACACACACAAATATTTAGCAAATACTAAAACAATAGCGGTGAAAGAAGTGATAACATGATTCACAAACAAAACAAGCTCAGCATAGGAAATTATATGGAACATAGAAATCAGCAACACCACGCACATAACAAAATGATAGCAACAAATTCATACTTGTCGATAATTACACTGAAGATCAATGGATTAACTACAGCACTCAAGAGACAGAGAGTTGTCCTATTTTATGGCATAAATAGTCAAGCATAACCCAAAATGCACAAACAGCTGAAGATAAACTAGAGGAATGGGACCTTCTAAAAATTAAATTTTTATGTGCTCCAAAAGAGTGAAAAGAGAACCTACAGATTGGGAAAAAATATTCGGCAATGACATATCTGACAATAGACTTATCTCTAAAATTTATAGAACAAGTGAACACTTCAACAACAAAAGATTAACAATCCAATTAAAAAATGAGCAGAAAACATGAATAGACAGTTCACCAAAGAGGATATTCAGGCAGCCAACAAATACATGAAGAAATGCTCACAGTCATTAGCCATCAGAGAGATACAAATCAAAACAACAATGAGATATCATTTCACCTTAACACTAATGGCAAAGTTCAACAAGACAGACAATAACAAATGCTGGCGAGAATGTGGAGAGATTGGGATTCTCATACACTGCTGCTGGGACTGTAAACTGATACAACCACTGTGAAAAGCAGTATGGTGTTTCCAAAAAGGCTAGAATTAGAAATACCATGTGACCCAGCAATCCCATTACTAGGTATATATTCTAAAGAAGTGAGAGCCAGGACAAGAACAAGTATATGTATACCCATGTTCATCACATCAGTATTTACAATCACAAAAGATGAAAACAACCTACATGCTCATCAACAGAACTATGGATTACCAAACTATGGTACATACACACATGGAATATTATGCAACACTAAAGAATAATGTAGATTCTGCAAAACACCACATAACATGGATGAACTTGGAGGACATTATGCTGAGTGAAATAAGTCAATCACAGGAGGACAAATATAGTATTAGTTTATTGTAAAAAGTCAAGGAAAGGTTTATATATGGAAGGAAGGAAACTTTCTTTATTGGTTATCAGGGATGGGAGAGAAGGGGAGGGAACACTGCAAAAAAAAAAAAAAAAAAAAAAAGGATTGACCCCATGTCACTTTAGTTTTGTGTATTTCACTGTACATAAATTACATTTCAATCAAATGTATTTTAAAATATCTACAATAGCCAAAATATGACCTTGAGTATATCCACCTTAATTTAGAGGCCATCTCAAGAATAAATATGATTCACTGAACACCAATAACCAAAGACCAGATAAGTTGTGGGATGACATAAAAAACATCATACATGAAGAAAGTGAAAAGTCATTAAAAAGACA
Source organism: Orycteropus afer afer (assembly GCF_000298275.1). NCBI lineage: Eukaryota > Metazoa > Chordata > Mammalia > Tubulidentata > Orycteropodidae > Orycteropus > Orycteropus afer. Next base: position 12,528 of record NW_006923844.1, read on the forward strand.
GGAAAGAAAGAAAAGATCAAAATAGTTGTCAGAGAGACTCAAACTTGCTCTTGAATGGCGAGTAGCTAAAGCAAAAGGAAGTGATGATGAAGTAAAAGATCTGAACAGCATATTTCATAGAATGGTGAGAAGACAAAATGAAGTACTATATAATGAAGTGTGCAAAGATATGGACTTAGAAAATCAAAAGAGAAGAACATGCTTAGCATTTCTCAACCTGAAAGAACTAAAGAAAAAATTCAAATCTCGAGTTGCAACATTGAAGGATTCTATGGGCAAAATATTGAATGATTTAAGAAACGTATGGGAAAATGGTGGAAGCAATATATAGAGTCACTGTACCAAAAAGAATAAATAAACATTCAACAATTTCAGGAGGTAGCATATGATCAAAAACTGATGGTACTGAAAAAGAAGTCCAAGCTCCATTGAAGAAATTGGTGAAAAAAGGCTCCAGGAATTGATGTAATACTCATTGAGATGTTTCAACAAACAGATATAACAATGAAAGTACTCACTCATTTATGCCAAGAAATTTGGAAGACAGCTACCTGGACAGTGGGCTGGAAGAGATCAATATTTGTGCCCATTCCAAAGAAAGGAAATCCAGTGGAATGTGGAAATGATTGAATTACATCATTAATATCACACATAATATCATAAAATAAAATTTTGCAGAAAATTATTCAAAAATGGTTGTAGCAGTACACCAACAGGGAACTACTAGAAATTCAAGCCAGATTCAAAAGAGGATGTAGAACGAGGGATATCATTGCTGATATAAAATAGAGCTTGGCCCAAAGCAGAGAATACTGGAAAGATGTTTACCTGTGTTTCATTGACTATGCAAAGGCATTTGACTACTGTAGCTTGACTGCTAACCAGAAGGCTGGCAGTTCAAACCCACTAGTCACTCCTTGGAAGGAAGATTGGGCAGTGTGCTTGCATAGAGATACCACCTCGGTAATCCAAGGAGGGGGTGGCTATGAGTCAGAATCAACTCAATGGTAGTGAGGGTTTTTTTTTTTTTTTTTTAATCGTAATAAATTATGGATAACATTATGAAGAATGGAAATTCCAGAACACTTAATTGTACTCGTGAGGAACCTATACATAGTCCTAACAGAACAGTTGTTCTAACAGAACAAGGTTTAAAATAAGGAAAGATGTGTGTCAAGGCTATATCCTTTCACCATACTTATTCACTCTATATGCTAGGCAAATAATCTAATGAACTGTATGAAGAAGAATACAGTGTCCACCTCGACAGGCAGATGGCACAACCTTACATGTTGAAAGTGAAGAGAATATAAAGCACTTCCTGATAAAGATCAAAGATCACAGTCTTCAGTAGGGATTACATCTTAACACCAAGAAAACAATTGGTTACACATGGACCAATAAACAGCATTATGATAAATGGAAAAAAATTGAAATTGTCTAGGATTTCATTTACTTGGATCCAAAATTAACAACGACAGAAGCAACAGTCAAGAAATCAAAAGATTGAGCAAATCTGCTGCAATAGACCTCTTTAAAGTGTTACATAGCAAACGTGTCACTCTTAAGACTAAGGTGCACCTGACCAAGCCATGGCATTTTCAGTAGCCTCATATGCATGTAAGAGCTGAACAATAAATAAAGCAGACAACAGAAGAATTAATACATGTGTGTTGTGGTGTTGGTGTAGAATATTGAAAATACTGTGTACTGCTAGAAAAAACAAACAAATTTGTCTTGGAGAAAGTACAGCCAGAATGCTACTTAGAAGTGATAATGGCTAAACTTCATCTCTTATACTTTGGTCGTGTTATTAGAAGAGAGTAGTCCCTGAAAAAGTATGTCATGGTTGGTAAAGTAGAGTCAGTGAAAAAGGGGAAGAACCTCAAGGAGATGGACTGAAACAGTTAGATAGATTGAAACGGTGGCTGGAACAATGGGTTCAAGCACACCAATGATTGTGGGGATAGCACAAGACTAGTCAGTGTTTTGTTCTGTTGTACACAGGAGGACATGCATTGAAATAGACTCAACAGTCCCTAACAAAATGGATAACATTATTGTTAATGTATGTATATGTGTGTATATATATGCTTGCATATATGCATGTGTATGTGTATATATAATACATATTCTTTAGTAACTTGTTAGCTGCTATCGAACTGGTTCCAAGTCATTGTGTCCCCACTCACAACAGAATGAAATGCTACCTGATCCTGTGCAATCTTTATGACTGGCTGTATACTGAACTGTTTGGAACCATAGGATTTTCATTGATTAACTTTTGGAAATAGATCTCTAGAATTCTTCCAAGTTCTCTAAGTCTGGAAGCTCCACTGATACTTGTTTAGCATCATAGCAACTCACAAGCCATCACTGACAGATGGGTGGTGGCTGTGCATGAGGTACATTGGCCAGGAATCCATCTCAGTTTTCCCATATGGAAGGTGAGAACTCTACCATGGAACCACCAATAGCCTTTCCTTTGTAACTAACATGTGTTGATAGTAGGCTATTGAGTAAAATTTACTGATTGAATGTTGAGGAAGAGCACAGACTCTCTATTACACATGAACTACACATAAAGCAAGCAAGACAATCTTATAAACATATTAATGTTGTCAGCTGTGTCAAGATTTCTGCTATGATTTCAGATATGAGTAACTCATTCAGATTTCTTATGTGAACTAGTCAAAGGAAACAATTTGCTCTTGACACGGTTCAGAAAGCAATGGGTAAAATGGGCAGCATTTTGGAATTTTGGTTATAGATTCTTTATTTTTGTGTAGGATCATGCATTAATAATGGAAATAATCATTTATAAAGAGAGTAAAAAGTATGAAAATTTGTGCACTGAGATTCTGAGCATCTTTTGTATTGTATACCCCTTCATTCTTCCTTCTAAAAACTAGAAGAGATTAGGTCAAGAGTAGGTAGGGGAGGGAGATGATATGGTGAGGTGGAAGATGGAGACAGGGAAGAAATATTTTTTTCATTTTGTTTTGTTTTTAAATCTTAGAATGCTAAGTGTCTTCTGTACATTCTTTTATTATCATCATAGCCTTCACATCAAAATATATAGCAATGATAGCAGGTTTCTTTTCAAAGCTTAGCATTAAATATTAAATATCTTTTCCCATTTTAATTTTACATTGCTCTGCCAGGGGAAAAAAAATTAAAACTCAAGTTATTTGAAGCCTGGATGCACTTCCATAATTTGCAGGACTATGTAACAGTTGGCAGCTTTGTTCTTCCTGCTATATAAGCAGATCCAGGCTCTAGGAAGATGGGACTAGGTTAAATTGCTTTTGAAAAGTATGCTACAAGTGATCTTAAAAGCTTGCAAGCACCCATCTAGATGCAACAATAGGTCTCTCCTCATCCAGAGCAAAGAAGAATGAAGAAAACCAAAGATTTATGGAAACAATTAGTCTTAGCGACTGGTACACCATGTGATCCTCAGGCTATACAACTATGAGACCAGAAGAACTAGATGGTGCCCAGCTACCACTGTCAACCACTCAGAGCGGGGATATATGTAGGAGATCCTGAATAGAGAGGGAGAACAATGTGGAACAAAAGTAAAAAATCATTTGGGGAAAAAAAAAAAAAAGGACCAAGTTTGCTGGTCTGATAGAGCCTGGTGTAACCTCTGAGACTATGGCCCCTAGTTGTCCTTCAGGTCTGGAATTAAACCCACTCCTATGGCTTTCAGCCAAGCAAAAGACAAGCATATGAGTTGAACATTTGCCTGAGGTAGATACAATACTTGGAGAGAACAATCATGAGAGAAAGAAGGGCTGTTTGTGCACAGGGAGACAGCTTAGGGGGCAGGAGTACATGGAGGGATGGACACAGGGAATAGGTAACTATTGGGAGGAAGTGGGAGGGGAGCTGTTGCATTGTGGTAAATTGTGGTCAATGTCACAAGACAAAGTGTATGTGAGCTGCTGTATGGAAAGTGAATTTGCTCTGTAAATTTTCACCCAAATCAAAATAAAAAGAGAGAGAGAGAGTGAGAGCTTAGGTGGGCCTAGGTTGGGGAAAAATAATGTTTGTTACTCTTTTAGCACAGACATGTTATTTTTTTCCTCCCTAACATAACTCTCTGCAAAATATTACTTTGAGTAATGTTACTTTGGATACAAATTTTAGATTACCTGCCTTTTCCTATAATAAAGATGTTTAAATATCATACCACCACCACCCCCAAAAAAACTCTACAATCCTAAAAAAAAAGGGTGCTACAAAAGTGGGTGGCCTTTTATAAGCTGGGTAACAAAGTAAGGATGAGAGTAGGAGATGAACATTTTCTTCTAGAAAAAGGATTTCTGAAGAGTTCTTGTCCTTTTTTTTTCTTCCCAAAAAATTGTTGGAAGAGATAGTAAAATCTCAATATGAGCTTTAGAGTACCATTTCCATGAGAGGATGAATTGCCTTGCTACGGTGGGATATGGCTAAGTTAGACTATCCCCTACCTTCCTAGCTAGAGAAATGCTAAGTTCATTATCCAATGGGTGTGAAAGTGGGTTGAAGCTTCATAGGTACTGAGTTCTCTAAGAAGTTTCTTCTAGAAATAAGTAAGTCAATTCTTCCTCTCATTTCAGCAAAGAAGTTATCTTTAAAAGCACTTGGGAAGTTCCTCCTTCAACCCTATGGTGAGAAGGTTCAGAAAAGGGAGTCATTAGTACATCCATCTTCCAGGCCACAACAGAATTCTTGAAGGTTGGAGACACTGTAGAAATATACAGACTCTGCTGCTACCACCAGCACATGAAAAAAATTGGTGAGATTGGAATTATATATCAAACTTCTCAGGAAAAAAGCCAAGCAGCATAAAGGTGAGTTCCAATGATGTACTTCACAGCCATAAGGAAGAACTAGCCCATTTGGCCCACTCTGGCGTCCTTGACAAAGCCCTCAGGGATAGTAGAATGCATGGTGGGCACAACACCACTCGAGCAAAGTCTCAGGAAAACTCCTGCTCTTCTAGATAGTGCCCAGCTACCACTGTCAACCACTCAGAAAAGGATCAGTGCAGGAGATCCTGGATAGAGTGGGAGAACAAAGTGGAACAAAATTCAAAATCATAAAAAGACCAGGCTTACCAGTCTAATGGGAGCTCTGGTAGTGTAGTGCCTAACGCACTTGACTGCTAATCAGAAGACTGGCAGTTCAAACCCACCAGCCACTCCTCTGAAGGAAGATGGGGCAATCTACTTCTGTAGTGATATTGCCTTGGAAACCCAAGGAGGGGTCGCTATGAGTCGGGTCTGACTCCATGGCACATAACAACTACAACAACAACAATCAGTCTAATAGGGTCTGGTGAAACTCTTGAGACTATGGCACCTAGTTAACCCTTCAGGCCTGGAATTAAACTCACCTGTGGCTTCCAGCCAAATAGTAGACAGGCATATAGGGTGAACACTTACACAGGTAGATACACTCCTTAGAACAATCAATCACGGGAGAACGGAAGGGTAGTATTTGCACAGGGAGATAGCCCAGGGGCCAGGAAGTCACTGGAGAGGACACAGGGAAGAAGTTAAGTACAGGGAGGAAGTGGAAAGAGATTGTGGGGATTGCAGTCAATGTCATGAAACAATATGTATATGAACTGCTGTATGGAAAACTAATTGCTCTGTAAACTTTCACCTAAATCATAATAAAAATTAAAAAGCAGAAAACAAAAACAAACAAACAAACAAAAACCTCCTGGTCTTGTCTGCTGGTGCTTTGGAGTGGCAAACCCATTCCACTGTGCCACACTGATGACAGAAATGCCCAGAACACAAATAATGGAGAGGTAGATAAGCCATCAATGTAAAGAGCACAAATATTTAATGGCATTTTTTATATGAAATAACAAGAATAGACAAATGTATAGTGACCAAGGTTTCTTAGAGGTTATCAGGGATGAGAGAAAGGGAGAAAAGGAGAATCGTTGTTTGGGAAACAGTGGATTTCTGTTCATGGTGATGGGAAATTTGGCAACAAATACGGGTCATGGTGGTACAATGTAATTAATATAATTGATAGCATGAAATTGTACTCCTGAAATATTTTTTAAAAAACACAAAAACATCTCCTAAATAAGTAGGACAATATTATCATACATCTAATAAAAAAATGGCACAAAATATGAGAAAAGATGATTGTCTGCTAACAGGGCTGGTAAAATGTTTTTCTGTGTCATGTTCAAAAAAGAGAACATTCTTCCTATGCCTTTTAACACTGTCTGAAGGTGGTAAACTGCCACTTAGAGGACATGCCAGAGCTGAAGGAACTTGAACATGGATGATGTGCTGTCTCCTCTGCTCTTGGGATATTGTCTTCTCTCTGTTGTCACAGGCCTTTGGGCTGCCATAGGGTGCAATCCCAGATTTTCCCTTCTTTTGTAATGTGTGTTAGATTCGAGACTGGTCTTCTCACATTTACAAAATGCTGCTAAAGTTACAAATCAAATAGACAGTTGTTTCCTATGCATGGTAACTGTAAGGCATATATATTTTTAACTCTCAACCCACACAATTATGATTTCCATCAGTTGAGCTTTGAATATCAAGAGAATTCCTTAAAGACATATCTTAGTTATTTGTGTGAAGATTCTGTTTTCTGAATCTGCAAAGTTTAGTATCAGGCAGTATTTACACAGCTGGCAGGATTAAAGTAAGTGAAAAAGTTCCGTTTTTCCATTAATCAGCTGAAAGATTTTGGTGTGTCCCTTCAGTTCTTAGTAGTTCAATAACTTTAATGGGAAAAATTTCATAGGTAAATACTAAGACTTCTTTTCAATCCAACTATTTCTACCCAGTCTAAACTCATTGTTAATTGACTAAAATAAATTTTAATATAAATCACAATTAGGAAGATAAATTTTCCAGTGAAATTATAGAATATAATCACAAGAAAAATATATGTGTATGTTTGTGTACACATGTGTATATAGTACACATACACATATTTTTGCATGTATTTTCATGAATTATATATGCACAAACAAACTATTGGCTATTTTGGGTGATCTGCATCATTGTTCCTCATCCTTTTGTTGTATACAGATTTCTTCAGTTGTGTTGTACTCATACTTCGTGTTGTCTGTACCAGACTCAA
>NW_006923845.1:0-648 GCF_000298275.1 Orycteropus afer afer
GTGACAATAAGAAGATGTTCAGTGACCACCATGCTTGAGTATATTTTTGTTAGGTTCTGGCAAGCCTATTCCAACTTATATTGAACAAGGAAGACTGAAGAATTATTGATGCATGTGAATTGTGATCTTGGTGAAGAATGTTGAACATACCATGGACCGTCAGAAGACAGAACAAATCTATCTTGGGAGAAATACATCTCTGATGATCCTTAGAAGTGAAAATGGCTAGACTTCATCTCATGTACTTTGGTCATGTTAGAAGGAACTAGTCCCTGGAGAAGGATATCGTGCTTGGTAAAGTGTAGGGTTCAGCAAAAAAAGGGGAAGTCCCTCAGAAAGCTGAGATGACACAGAGACTGAAATGACAGTCTTAAATATAGCAAAGATTGTGAGGATGGCACAGGGATGGCCCTGTTATATGGAAATGCTATATTCAACAGAACAAAACACTGCTCAGTCTTGCATCATCCTCATAATTGTTGCTATGCTTAAGCCCATTCCTTTAGCCACTGTGTCAATCTATCTCGTTGTTGTTGTTATGTGCCGTCGAGTCGGACCAGATTCATAGCGACCCCTCCCTGGGTTCCCGAGGCAGTATCACTATGGAAGTAGATTACCCAACCTTCCTTCCAAGGAGTGGCTGGTGGG
>NW_006923845.1:1128-4443 GCF_000298275.1 Orycteropus afer afer
ATTGATGTTCTTTGTTGATTATCCAGGTCTCACATGTGCATAGTACAACTGAAAACACTATGGCTTATGTCAGGCTCATCTTAGTCCTCAAAGTGACATCTTTGGATCTTTGCTTTTAAATACTTTAAAAAAGTTTTTTTTATTATTATTTTTTTTTCACCTAGCATATTTGTCCAGGCAATATATCATTTGTTTTATTGACTGCTACTCACAAGAACATTGATTATGGATGCAAGTAAAATGAAATCCTTGACAACTTAGTGCTTTTCTGTCTTTCCCATGGTGTTGTGTATTTATACAGTTCCGTAGATTGTTCTTTTCTTTGTATTGATGTGTAATCATACTGAAGAAAGTAGTGTTGGATCTTAATCAATAAATGCTTCAAATACTCTTCCCTTTTGGCAAACATCTTCTTTTGATGTTTCCTGTGTCATTTAACATCTTGTTCATACAATCCTTCAATATTGCAACTTAAGTCTTGATTTTTTTTTTTTCCTTCAGTTCTTGCAGCTTGAGAAATGCCAAAAGTGTTCTTTCCTTTTCGTTTTATAACTTTGAATTTTTGCACATATTTTAATATTTTACTATGTCTTCTTGAACCATCCTTTGAAATCTTTTCAGCTCTTTCATTTAATCATTTCCTCCAATCTCTTTAGCTACACCATGTTCAAGAGCAAGTTTCAGAGGTCCTTCTGACATCATTTTGGTGATTTTATTTTTCTGTCCTGTTAAAAAACGTTTGGTTTTTCATGTATGCTCTCCTTGATATCATCCCACAACTCATCTGATCCTTATTCAGGATTATTATTTATTAGTATTCAATGTGTTAAATCTTTTCTTGAAATGGTTTCTAAATTCAGGTGTGATATACTGAATGTCATTTATTGGCTCTCATGGATTTGTTTTATTTTCCTTCAACTTCACCTTGTACATTCATAGGAGTAACTGATAGTCTTTTCCACAGTTGGTTCTTGGTCTGTTTCTGACTGATGATGATGAGCTTCACTATTGTCTCTTTCCACAGTTGTTCTCTCTTTTATTCATGTATACTCATCCTTAGAGTACCATGGGTAGAGTCATTGTTTATGTTATTAAAAAAGGTATTTGCAATGGAAAACTGGAGCTCTGATAGTGTAGAAGCTCTGATAGCATAGTAGCTCTGATAGCATAGTGCCTAAGGCACTTGACTTCTAAGCAGAAGGCTGGTGGTTCAAACCCACCAGCCACTCCTCAGAAAGAAGGTTGGGCAATCTACTTCTGTAGTGATACTGCCTCGGAAATCCAAGGAGGGGTAACTATGAGTTGGGTCTGACTCGATGACACATAACAACAACAACAACAACATACCTCATACATTTCCTGTTCTGATTATTAATGGGGGTTTTAAGCCATCAGGATAACTGACAGTCCACAGCTCCATTTGTCTCCTTATTCATTGTTTTCATGCAGGTTGTTCTGCTAGTTGGTGTTTAGTCCACTTCTGCATCTTTCTTGTCAAAGCTCAGAGCTCCAGGATTATCTTCTGAATGTGTGTTAACTGATTTCTCTTTTTTTTCTGTTGAAGAGGGTCTGTGTAGCTTGTCTGCCTGTTCCACCATCTTACTGGAAGTCTCCTATTTTTGATTTCTAATTTTATAGCATAGTGATCTGAGAAGAGGATTTGCAGTATTTCAATGTTTTTAAATTTATTCAGGCTTGCTTTATGGATTAACATATGATCTGTCATGGAGAATGTTCCATGTGAACTGGAAAAGAATGCTCATTTATTTTGTTGTTGGGTGAGGTGCTCTATATATGTCTATAGGGTCAAGTTGATTCATTGCATTGTTCACTTATTTCATGTCTTATTTGAGTATCCTTCTAGTTCTATGTTTCATTGAAAGTGGTGTATAAAAGTCTCCAACTATTGTTGTTGATTCACCTATTTTTCTTTTCAATTCTATTAAAGTCTCATTCATGTATTTTGGGACTCTTTAATTGGGTATGTAGATATTGATTATGGTTATGTCCTCTTGTTAAATTAATTCTTTAATCATTATATAATGTCCTTCCTTGTCTCTTATGGTGATTTGCATCTTAAAGTCTATTTTGTCAGAAATTAACCTTGCCACTCCTGCACTTTTTTGATTGTCATTTGCTTGATATACCTTTGTGGTAATTAAGATTGTGTGACAACTTGGATGGGCTGTTGTTTGAAGTGGCTGAGCAGCTGGATGCAGTTATTCCCCATGATGAGATTGAATGTAGTATAAACAACTCCATAGTAGAATCTTCTGTGAAGAGCTAATTAGTTGCCTTTGTGATGTGATTTACTTACAGTTTACAAGGAGATGCTTTGAGAAAGGTCTCTAGCTTCTTACTATATCTAGTTCCTGTCTTTGGCGGGATCTTCAACGACCTACCATATTACCCACAGATCTTGGGATTGTTCTTGGACTTGAACTAGTGGTCAGCCATATTGCCTGCTACTCTTGGGTCTGTGCCATTTTACTTGTTGGACTTGGGTTTGTTAGACTCAGCAAATAGTAGTTGTGTGAATAACAAAAAACCTGAAGCTCTAGTGGGCCTGCAAGAGGAGGCAGAGCTGAAATCCAGAGTTGAGGAGCCATCTACCACCCTCTAGTGCCAACACTTTGAATTTGGACTTCTAAATTCCTAAATTGGAAGAGAATAAATCCATGTTTGTTAAAGGCATCCACTTATGATGTTTCCGTTACAGCAGCACTAGAGAATCAATACAGAATTTGGTACTGAGAGAGTGAGGTGCAGCTCTAACAGATACCTAAAATGTGGAAGCAGAAATGTTGTACATCTTGGACCCAAAGTCCCTGTGCTGAGACCAGAGCAAAGAAGCTGTCAGAGAGACAGCAACAGAAGAACCAAGACACCAGCATGAGACAGAGCAACAAGCTTACCAGCCTATGAATAAGAAAGCTTAATGCCTTGGAGCAGGAAGTTTCCTGGCAGAGTGCGTTGCCTTCAGGTACTATTTGGTAGAGAGATGGAATCACAGGTTTGCTGGTCCACAGAGGGAGAAAGTTGGAATAGCTTTGGGCAAGAAGCTTCCTGGTGGAGTGGTCTGCCTTTGGTATTAATTGGCAGAAGCTGAATGTGATAGTTAAGTTTGTGTGTCAACTGGACTGGGTTTGATTGAGTGGTCGGGCAGCTGAATGTAGTATTTCACATTATGAAACTGGTAATCAACTCCATGGTAGAATCTACTGTGAAGAGCTGAGTAGCTGTTTTAGGGATGTGGTCTGTTTCCTGTATATAAGGAGAAGCGTTGGGGAATGGTTGCTAACTTATGACACACTT
>NW_006923845.1:7008-8208 GCF_000298275.1 Orycteropus afer afer
CAAGCAGCTGCTGGCTGCTGAGGCTGACAGACCCAAAGTATACATGTAAAATGGCTTAGTCCCAAAATTATCAAGTAACCCATGACAGGTCACTAGATCAGGTCCAAAAACAGTCTCAAGATTAACTGACAACATGGCAGACCACTGAGATGTAGACTTTCAATGCAGGATCCACATGTACCAAACAGCTCAGAAACCTTTCTCAAGATATTTTCTTATATACTGGAAGAAGACCACATCCCTAAGGCAGTTGCTCAGGTGTTCACATCGGAATCCACTATGGAGATGATTACTAGTCTCAACATGGAGAATAACTACATCTAGCTGCACAGTCACTTAAAACCAGCCAAGGTGACAAAACCTTAACTGCCATGACTGACTTTAGCATCTCTTGTAATATTTGTCTGTTTTTAATGATTCTTTTATTCCTGTTTATCTGGAAATGTCTTAATTTCACCATCATATTTGAAGGACAATTTTGCTTGATATATAATTCTTGATTGGCTTTTTTTTCCTTTCAGGGTTTTATACATGTCCTGCCAGTGCCTTCTGGCCTGCATGGTTTCTTCCAACAAATCAGTGCTTAATCTTATTGGTTGCCATTTGTAGGTAACTTGTTTTTCCATGCTGCTTTCAGGATTCTTTCTTTGTCTTTGGTTTTGGTGAGCTTCATCATGATATGGTTTGGTGATTTTCTTTTTGAGTCTATCTTGTTTGGGGTTTGTTGAAATTCTTGAACAGATATCTTCTCATCTTTCATCATCTTATGGAAGTTATCTTTCAATAAATCTTTGACAAATTTCTCTATGGTTTAATTTGCCCCTTCATGTTCTGGAATTCTGATCACATGTAAGTTGTTCCTTTTAATGATGTCCCACGTGAATCCTAGTCTTTCTTCAATTTGTTTTGCTCTTTTTGCTGATAGATCCCTTAATAAAGTAGCATTGAGGGATTTGTCTTCAATCTCGTAATTCTGTCTTCCATTGATTCAATTTTACTCCTTTGTCCATTCAATATGTTATCTATTTCTGAAATATTAGTATTAATCTTTGGGATTTCCATTTGTTGATTTTGTATGGTTTATAATTTTTCTGTATTTCTCAATTTTTCCTTGTATTAATTTCTTAAATTGTTCTAGAGTTTTGTCTGTGTTTTCCTTAATTTTGTCAGTATTTTCCTTGATCTGTCTCTCAATACATT
>NW_006923845.1:8308-8919 GCF_000298275.1 Orycteropus afer afer
CTTGTGGCTTTGTGTAAACTGAAATGTTCAGTTGTCTCCAAGACACTATGATGTATTTATAATTCTACTTCAGTTGCCAGTTTGGCAGCATTTATGCATTCATCTGTCTCCTGGTGGGTATGATAGAGGATGACAGTGTGTGCCCAAGTCTGTGTGAGCTGTTCATGAAGAGTAGTGGAGGTTGATTTGGGCTAGTACGAACTGCCATTTATCACTGATCTGTTGATGCAGAAGCAAGTGGTGGCCTTCAGCAAGTGGGTGAGGTTTCAGGAGGTGTGGGTGTGGTTGAGACATGTGGACATGGTTCCTGTTTTCCACTGGTTAGACAAAAACAAAAACAAAAAAGAAACAACAAAAAATAAATACAAGAGTACAAAAAACACAAACCACATAAAATAAACAAACCAACAAATACAAGAAGAAAAAGCAATACATGAAAAATAAATAAAGACAAGAGAAAGACAATGAGGAAAAAATAATATCTGGGGATGGGGGAATAAGAGAAGAAAGCAAGAGAAAAAAAAATAAAAAAAGAGAAACAAGGGATTGGAAAAATGAAAAAAAATAAATAAAAAGAAGAAAGAAAGAAAAGGGAAGGGAACCAGTAAAGC
>NW_006923845.1:9884-10744 GCF_000298275.1 Orycteropus afer afer
GTAGATTCTATTCTTAGGTTGCTGCCCATATCAGATTGCCACTTGCAACTATTCAAAGTAGCCATGGCATGTACAGATATTAAAAATGACTGCATCCTCAAGACAGCCAACGATCCACAGTTCTGTCTCTTTTTTCATTATTTTCCTTTCTACTTGTCAGCTTCAACACAGTTCCCTGTGGTGTTCTCAGCAAGAAGAGCTGATTCTTAGGTTGCTGTCGGTATCAGAAAACCACTTGTAAATATTCAAATTGGCTGTGCTATCAGAACAACTGAGAGCTCATAGCTCCATTTGTCTCCTTATTCACTGTTTTCATTTACTCAAATTCTAACCAAATTCATTGCCATCAAGTCAATTATGACTTATAGTGAACCTCTTTGTGTTTTCAAGACAGTGAATCTTTACAGAAATAGATTTCCCCATCTTCCCTCCATGGAGCTGTTGGTGGATTTGAACCACCATTCTTCTGGTTAGAAGTCAAATGATTTAGACACTGCACCATCACAACTCCTCTATTAGTTGGTATTCAATCCACTTCTTTACCCTTTCCTTCAAAGTTCAGGGGTCTATGATTATCTTCTGCATCTGTTTCAATTGGTTTCTTGCTTCCTTGTTGTAGAGGGTCTGTGTAGTTTGTCTGCCTATTCAGTCATCTTGCCAGAAATTATCTAAAATGATTAATTGTAATGTGAAAATATGTTAGTATGGGTCTTAACTCAAGTAGGGATCCTTGTTTTAAGGACTTGCTAGATACAATAGATAGGAGGGAGGAGTGTCACTATGAGTCAGGACCGACTTGACAGCAGTGAGGTTTTTGTTTGTTTTTTGAGATACAATAGATTAAATTGAAATGGAATTTT
>NW_006923845.1:11664-12609 GCF_000298275.1 Orycteropus afer afer
CCTCACAGTCTTTGCTATGCTTGAGCCCATTGTTGCAGCCACTGCATCAAATCATCTCATTAAAGGTCTTCCCATTTTTTGCTGATGCTCTATTTTACCAAGCATGATATTCTTCTTCAGAGACTGGTTCCTTGTGATACCATGATGAAAGTATGTGGCAGGAATTCTGGCCATTCTTGCTTCTAAGGAGCATTCCAGCTATATTTCTAAAACAGATTTGTTCATAATTCTGGCAATCCATGATATGTTCAATATTCTTCACCTACACCACAATTTAAATGCATCAATTTTTCTGTTTTTTTTCTTATTTAGTGTCCAAGTTTCATATGCATATGAGGCTATTAAAAAGACTATGCCTTGAGTCCGATGCACCTTTGTCTTTATAGCATCATCTTTATTTTTTTAATACTTTAAAGAAGTCTTTTGCAACCGATTTACCCAGTGCAATGTATCTTAATTTCTTGACTACTGCTTCCATTGACATTGATTTTGGAATGGATCCAAGTAAATTTAAATCCTTGACAACTTCTGTCTTTTCTCCATTTATCATGTTGTTGCTTATTGGTGTAGTTGTGAGAATTTTTGCTTTCTTCATGGTGAGGTGTAATCCATATAGAAAGTGGTAGTCTTTCGTCTTCATCAGTAAGTGCTTTAAGTCTTCTTCCCTTTGAGTAAACAAGGTTATGTCATCTGCATATTGCAAGTTTTTAATGTCTTCCTCCAATCCTGATGCTTCATTCTTCTTCAAATACTCTACCATGAATTGCAAAAGAAATATCACAGAAGGATGTATTAAAATAAACGTATTTTATTTTAAAATTTTAAAGAACTCTGTTACATTATTATTGATAAATATCTGTAATTTACTTATCACCTATAATCTGATTTTATAATCTTATGTTTTTATAATCTTATATTACTATCTTATATGTAGATAAATACTCA
>NW_006923845.1:13364-15677 GCF_000298275.1 Orycteropus afer afer
TTTTCATGACTAATTTTTATGGAATCAGATCTCTAGGCCTTTCTTCAGCAGTGTTGTTCGACAGCTTTGAACACTCAACTTTTAGTCTAGTAGCCCAGGGAAAACTGTTTTTTCTATTTAGAGATTCTTAACTCTTTATAAATCACTTAGAAATGCGCCATTTGAAAACAGGAAATGAATGAAAAGAAGTGATTTATAATACAATATTTCCAATCCCTTTCCCTTTTAATATTAACATACTATGAGGGTGGTGCCTAAGGCGTTTGACTGCTAACCAGAAGGCTAGCAGTCAAAACACACCAGCCACTCCTCTGAAGGAGATAGGGCAATCTATTTGGGTAGAGATACTGCCTCGGAAACCTGAGGAGTCCCTATGGTTTGGAATCCATGCGACAGCAATGATTTTGTTTTTTTCTTTTGATGAGTGTATATACCATTATTTACAAGAGTATAATGTTTTTCTTGATAATTTATGAAGATATACATTTAGCTATTTTCAGGTTTAGATCTTTATCACAATCTTCCCAGAATACCAGCTTAATTTCCTTATGATACCAAAAACCAAACCCACTGTCACCAAGTTGGATCCAACTCATAGTGACCGCTCCTTGGGTTTCCCAGGCAATATCACTACCTAAGTAGATTGCCCAACCTTCCTTTTGAGGAGTGGCTGGTGGTTTTAAACAACCAGCCTTCTGGTTATCAGTCAGATGCCTTAGGCACTATGCTCCCAGAGCTCCCATGATAGGTAACATTTATTAGTTTATTTGTAACAGAATTGAATAGAATAAGAAGATATTTAATTTTAATATATACCATAAAATTACATAGCTTGCTAAAACTAAGATTTTATTTATCCTTTATAATGTTTTGCTTGTTTCTTGTGTATTTGTAAACATAATCATTTGGGACATTCAACAGTTATTTCCCACTGAACTAATTTTTGAAATCTGACCAATTTTTTTTCCTGCTTAATAAAATGAAACCTTAAGTAACTATCTAGCTGAACCAGTTTCATAATGTCTCTCAAAACTTATTAATAAACATAACATGTTTTAAATATCTGTGTATAGGTTTTTTTTTTTTTTTTGGTCAAAATAATGTAGGAACTAATGGATTTTTTTTTTTTAAGAGATAAGAATAAGATTGACTGAAATTCAGTATGCTTGTTGTATGTTGCTTTGTTTTTAGCTATGCTAAGTTTAATTGGAGTGGTTTACCTTGAGTTATGCTAATTACTATGGACCATATATAAAATTAAGATTTTATAAAGAACAGCTGTATCAGGAGCACTATAGAAGGAATTGTAAATGCCTATTTAATCAAATTAGCTCAAATTGTTTTGGCCATCTAAGAATGTGTATGTATCTACTTCCAATGGATCATGAGTGGCTTAATCTAATACATATTCACACTTTACACAGGCAAAAATATATATACATGTAGGGTAGGCACTGTGCATACCAAAAGATGTCAACAGTCCTGACAAGCCACTGCAAGGACTTGTGTGACTGTCCTGTTTTGGCCATTGATTTTGTGGGCATGCCAGGCTACAAGCCATGACTTGAACATCCCTGAGAGATTTAAAAGAACATGTGGACTCGAAGTTCTGCTTTCTGGAACTTGTGCAGACAGGAATGGGAGTCCAGTAGGAGTCCAGGGTCAGGTGAGCCCTGGCAATGAGCCTATTTTTTATACTCTAGTATGTAACTCCAAAGCATCTTTCCAAAGATGAGCCTGTACATAGACCAAGAGGTTGTTGTTTCAACAGAACAAGAGGATACTGCATGGTTTAAAATCAGGGATGGAGTGTGTCAAGTTGTATCATTTCACCATACTTATTCAATCTCCATGCTGAGCAAATAATATGAGAAGCTGAACTATATGAAGAACAGCATAACATCAAGATTGGAGTAAAACTCAGTAAAAACCTGCAATACGCAGACGACAGAACTTTGCTGGAAGTGAAGATGACTTAAACCACTTACTGATGAAAATTAAAGACTACAGTCCGCAGATGAATTACACTTCAAACTAAAGAAAATGAAAATCCTCACAACTAGACCTATAAGCAATGTCATGTTAAATGGTGTAAAGATTGAAGTTGTCAAAGATTTCCCATTACTTGGTTCCACAATCAACACCAATGGAAACAGCAGTCAAAAATAAGTTAACATATTACATTGGGTAAATCTGCTGCAAAAGACATCTTTAAAGTGCTGAAGTGCAAAGATGTCTCTTTGGAGACTAAAGTGTGCCTAACCCAAGCCATGACATTTTAAATCATCTCATATGCATGTGAGAACTAGACAA
>NW_006923845.1:16007-18192 GCF_000298275.1 Orycteropus afer afer
CCATGTTTTTTTCTGTGGTATTTAGGGTCACTGTGAGTCAGAGCCCACTGGAAAGCACCTAAGAACAACAGTATGTAACTGCTTGTAGCTTTAGATTGGTGTGGTTCTCTTTCTGTTTGTCCAGTCTGCCATCTGTGGATTCCTTGTACGTAAGTCCCAATTAACCCACGTCACAGAGTGCTGCTGCAGGTCATTTCTTCCTTTTCTTGGCCCTTAGTGCAAGTACTGCACTGAACTTGTTGGGAATCCCCTTGCAACTGGTGGCCTTACAAGAAGACTAAGGAAAACACATTTGAGCCACCAACATGCCAGGGGAGAGGAACCATGAGAATCCCGGGGTAGCCATCCTGTCAATGTGGGGCCCTGAAGCAGACCCAGTGGGTAAATGGGGACCTCCACATGACTAGAGGGATGCTTCAAAAATGCCAAAAGGTTTAGAAGAGGTGTTAAGTAGTCTTGCTATACTAAAAAAGAAAGTATACTAAATTATACTAAAAAAGAAAGGACATGACCTTAGTGGCGGTGGCGTGGCTGTTGCTCTGTGCAACAAAATGGGCTATTGTGAACTTACAACCTGTGCCCAGAATCAGCAATTAGAAAAGGAATTACAATTATAGAGTGATGCCAGAATTGCTCAAGCTAGCACCACAGAAACGTCAGTGTCCCAGCTGTGTTAGCAAGAAACCAGAGTAGAGACCTTAGCTTGCATGGAAACTAAAGTGAAAGTATGGCAACATCCTCTTCAGAGGGTGAGAGCAGTGGTAGCCTTGCCTGTCTGGGACCCAAAGAAGTGGGATCTGTGTGACAACTCCTCCCCTTCCTCCTCTGAGGAATGGGAATGAGAAATAGAGGTCCCAGTGTTGGAACCACAATATAAGTTGGTAATGGAAATTAAAACTGAGTAAACATGCCCCAATGGAGTTGCAGCTGAAAACCTGTCCTCTAAGAGAAAGCAGCATACATCCATAAGGGATTATTAGGGCATTGAGTCAGGACACCTGGCCTCCAAGTTTTTCCAGAAAGCGCATGAATCTATAGCAGCTTGTCTGTTGGCAAATCTTGGACATGGGAGCAGAAAGTATTTTCTTCTCAGGAGTAGAGATGTCTTAATTAGTCTCAGTTACAATGCACCCCATCTCATGGCAAAGGCTCTATACAGAAATGAATTTGAAAAAGGTAGTTTCTTTGTTAAATTGGGTTGTAGCAGCCAGTAAGACTGCCTGGCCTAAGAAGGGGGAGGTTCCCACAGCTCCCTGCCCCATTCACTGGTCCTCATTGGAAGAATTACAGAAGGTCACAAAACAGTTAGGGATGGAGCATCCCATATATGCTGAGCATTACCAAGGTCCAGACAATGAATTGTTTACCGCAGGGAGGATGTATGCTATCCTGCATTCAGCTTCTAGTCAGTGCTATAGAGATATCTCTATCTTAAGCCCCTTGGTTGTGAGGCCAGTCTCCTAAGCCACAGCTGATTTAAAGGAAGTGGGAAGGACAAGAGAATGGAACATTCACCCTACAGATGTCTACCAGCCCAAGGAAGGGAGCAAAAAGGGGTAAAGAACATGAAAAAGACAGTGCAAGTAACTTGTAGGCAAGTATGGCATGAATCGGTATGGGTGGAAATCCCAATAGAAAAGAATTGATAAGCAGGCCTAACGCTATGTTGGTTCTGCTATGTGACAGTAGCTAAAACCAGAGCAGAAGTTCACAGTAGAAGACAAAGGAAGAATGGCACAATCAATGATGTCATCTTAAGGAGATGCTTAGAGGGTTCCTTCACCTCAAAAGGAGGAGTTAGATCAAAGTCCTCTGGAATTTGACTTTTATCAGATTGACGTAGGGGACCAGAGGTCACATGTGGAACTTACCATTGATTGGAACCCCTAAAACAAACAACAGATATTGCTTCTGGTGGACACTGGGGCCAAATGCTCCTTCATTTATGGGAATGTTAACAATTTCAAAGGTTCCCTAAGTGCTATTGATGGCTATGGTGGAGAGTTGGTGTGAGTATGACAGGTGACTCTGATGTTACAAATTAGGCAGCTAACCCTCCGAGCCTATGAGTGTACATTTCACCCCCTTCCCAAACTGCATACTTAAAGTAGAGAGTCATACATCCCCTCCTTGTATGCAGAATAATTAAATAAAATATTTGAAATTCTTCATGACATATTTTTTT
>NW_006923846.1:0-4172 GCF_000298275.1 Orycteropus afer afer
AAAAAAAATAAAAGGGGACCAGGTTTCCTGGTCTGATAGAGCCTGGTGGAATCACTGAGACTAGGGTCCCTAGCTGCCCTTCAGGTCTGGAATTGAACCCACACCTGTGTCTTCCAGCCAAACAAAAGATAGGCATAGGGGTTGAACATTTAGCTGAAGTAGATATGCTCCTTGAAGAGAACAATCTTGGGAGAAAGAGGGGCTGTTTATGCATAGGGAGACAGTTTGGGAACAGGAGTGCCTGGAGGGATGAACACAGGGAAGAGGTAACTATCTGGAGGAAGTGGGAGGGGAGCTGTTGCATTGGGATAAATTGTAGTCGATATCATGAGACAACATGTGTGTGAACTGCTGTATGGAAAGTGAATTTGCTCTGTAAACTTTCATGCAAATCACTATAAAGAAAGTTATATAGCCACCTAAAATGTCTCAAATATGAGAGTGAAATCACCATTTTCCCATGCAAACAGTAATGAAAAGAATTTGCGAAAAGCAGACTAACTGTACAAGAGATGCTAAAGGCAGTTCTTCTAATAAAAAACCCACAAGAGAAAACAACAAATTAAAATCAAGTCACTTGACACCACCACCTAGAAAATAAACCAACAACGTTTTGCAAATAAACTCACAAAATATGTACACAAAAAAATAGAGGAATCAATCTGCAAATGACACCAGCAACAAAACAAATAGAGGGAATGAAAATTTTAATTACAAACTTCCAAATGGAGAGGAACAGAGACAATGTCTTTATAGACCAGGCTGTTCCAAAGAGAGGGAGATAAGAATTTACTTCAGGATAACCACAAAGAGAATTAACAATTCTTCTACCAAGCTAAGACAGAAGAAAATCACAAGGGCTTAGTAAGCACAAAGCCAACAATAATGAAGAAAAAAGAAAACAAAACAAAACCCTGCTAGATAAAAAAATGAACTCAGCACAGAAAAATATTGGGAACAAAGAAATCACCAATAATACAAGAAAAAACACACCAGAATGGCATCAATAAATTCACACCTATCATTAATTACACTCAATGTAAACAGAATAAATGCACCAATCAAGAGAAAGAGAATGGTATATTGAGTAAGAAAAGAAGACCCATTGATACGCTGCATACAAGAGACCCACCTTAGACACAAAAATAGAAATAAAAATCAAGGCGTGGAAAAAATTATGAAGCTAATGGTAACCAAAAATAGACCAGGAGAGTCAATATAAATTTCTTATGAAATAGACTTCAAGGTGAAAACCAGCATAAAGGACAAAGGACACTATATGGTGTTAAAAGGGTCAATCAACCAAGAGGACATTACCATAGTAAATATCTATTTACTCAATGAAATAGGTCCTAAATACATAAAGCAAATATTAACTGAATTGAAAGGAAAAATGGATGATTCTACAATATTAATAGGAGACTTTAACATGCCACTTTCAAAGAAGGACAGAACAAATAGAAAAAAAATCAAAAAAGATTTAGAAGAACTCAATAACACAATCAACCAACTGGATCTGA
Source organism: Orycteropus afer afer (assembly GCF_000298275.1). NCBI lineage: Eukaryota > Metazoa > Chordata > Mammalia > Tubulidentata > Orycteropodidae > Orycteropus > Orycteropus afer. The sequence continues at coordinate 1,521 of NW_006923846.1, forward strand.
TAGACATAACAGCGCATTCCGCTCAACAAGAGCACAATACACATTCTTCTCCAGTGCACATGGATCATTCTCCAGAATAGACCATATGTTAGGCCATAAAACAAGTCTCAATAAATTTAAAAACATTGAAATGTTACAAAGCATCTCATCAGATCACAATGATATAAAATTGTTGTTGGTAGGTGCTGTCAAGTCAGCTCAGACTCAAAGCGACCCTATGTACAACAGAATGAAACAATGCCTTACAATCCTTGCTATACCTGAGCATATCGTTGGAGTCACTGTGTCAATCAATCTCACTGAGGGCCTTCCACTTCTTCGTTAACCCTTCACTTTACCAAGCGTGATATCCTTCTCCAAAGAAGACCAAAGTAGGTGAGACAAAGTCTGGCCATACCCGCTTCCAAGGAGCAGTCAGCTGCACTTCATCCAGGACAGATTTGTTAGTCTTTTCAGCAGTCCGTGGTACTCTTAACATTCTTCTCCAACACCACGACTCAAAAGCATCATCCTGGCTTCGGTCTTCCTCTCACATTAAAAGCAAGTCATTTGACACCACCACCTAGAAATCAAACCAGAAAAAGATTCTCAAAATAAACTCACATACACAAAAAAATATACACAGAGAAATAAGAGAATCAATCTGCAAATGACACCAGCAACAAAGCAAATAGAGGGAATAAAAGTTTTAATTACAGAACTTCCAAATGCATATCACAGGTTGTTTATGAGCCTTCCTCCAATCCTGATGGCATGCTCTTTTTCATATAGTCCCACTCCTTGGATTAATTTGCTGAACATACAGACTGAAAAAGTATGGTGAAAGGATACAACCCTGATGCACTCCCTTCCTGATTTAAACCATGCAGTATCCCCTTGTTCTGTTTGAACGGCAGCTTCCTGGTCCATGTACAGGCTCTTTGTGAGCACAATTAACTATTCTGGAATTCCCATTCTTCTCAATATTACCCATAATTTATGATCCACATAATCGAATGCTTTTGTATAGCCAATAAGACACAAGTAAATATCTTTCTGGTATTCTTTGCTTTCAGCCAAGATCCATCTGACATCAGCAATGATATCCATCATTCCACGTTCTTTTCTGAATCCAGCTTGCATTATTGGAAGTTATCTGTCAATATACTGCTGCAACGGTTTTGAATTATCTTCAGGAAGATTATACTTGTGTATGATATTGTTCAATAGATTTCACATGTTATTGATCATCTTTCTTTGGAATGGGTACAAATATGGATCTGTTCCAATCATTTGGCCAGGTAGCTGTCTTCCAAATTTCTTGGCATAGCCGAGTGACTGCCTCCAGCGTGGCATCCATTTGTTGAAACATTTCAATGGGTGTTCCATCAATTGCTGGAGCCTTATTCTCTTCCAATTCCTTCAGTGCTGCTTCAACTTCTCCCTTCACTATCAGTGGTTCTTGATCATATGCCACCTCCTGAAATGAATAAACATCGACCAATTCTTTTTAGTTTAGTGACGCTGAATTCTTTTCATCTTCTTTTGATGTTTCCTGCAGCATTCAATATTTTGCCCATTGAATCTTTCAGTATTGTAACTTGAGGCTTGATTTTTTTTTCAGTTATTTCAGCTTAAGAAATGCTGGGAATGTTCTTCCCTTTTGGTTTTCTAACTCCAGGTCTTTGGACATTTCATTACAATAATTGAGTTTGTCTTCTCGAGCTGCTCTTTGAAAACTTCTGCTCAGCTCTTTTATCTTGTCATTTCTTCCACTTGCTTTAGCTACTCTCCATTCAAGAGCAGGTTTCAGAGTCTCTTCTGATATCCATTTTGGTCTTTTCTTCTTTTGCTGTCTTTTTTTTTTTTTTTCATAGTATCATTGATTTTAAGAAAATTTTTATTGTGATTTGGGTGAAAATTTACAAAGCAAATTAATTTTCCATACAGCAGTTCATACACATTTTGTCTCATGACACTGAGTGCTATTTCTCACAATGTAGCAGCTCTCTTCCAACTTCCCCCATGTTACCTCTCCCCTATGTCCTTCCCTCCCATGTACTGCTGCTTCTTGAGCTGTGTCCCTGTGCATACACTGACCATCTGTTCTCCTATGATTGATCTCTTCAAAGAGTGTACCTACTTGATGTAAATGTTCAGCCCATATTCCTGTATTTTATTTGGCTGGAAGCCACAGGAGTGAGTTCAATTCCAGACTTGAAGGGCAGATAGGGGGCATAGTCTCAGGGGTCTCACCAGACTCTATCAAACCAGCAAACCTGGTGTCTTTTTTTTTTTTAAATGATTTTCAGGTTTTTTTCCACATTATTCTCCTACTCTATTCATGATCTCCTACATAGATCCCCCTCTGAGTGGTTGACAGTGTCTTTTTCATGACCTTTTGCTTTCCTCATGGATGATGTTCTTCCTGTTTTGCTACAGTTCCTCTGGTTTTCGCTCACTGTTGTTCCTTGCATCAAATCCATTATTTAGATGGTCTCTAAATTCAGGGGGGATATAATCAAGGTCACACTTTGGCTCTAAGGGAATTCTTTTAATTATCTTAAGCTTCAACTTGAGCTTGCATATGAGCAGTTGTTGGTCTGGACTACAATCAGCTCCTGGCTTTGTTTTGGCTGAAGATATTAAGCTTCTCCATTACCTCCTGATTCC
>NW_006923846.1:4802-6122 GCF_000298275.1 Orycteropus afer afer
GAGGCAGCTCTTCTCCAGTTGTATTTTGAGTGCCTTCTGACCTGAGGGGCTCATCTTCCAACATTATATCAGGTAATGTTTCAGGGCTATTCATAAAGTGTTCCAGTAATATATCAGAGAGAATTTCCTTGTTATTCATAAAGTTTCCACTGGCCAATTATTTGAGAAATGGACAGTTCCTTCCTTCTTGCAAATCTGTCTCAGTCTGGAAGCTCCACTAAAACCTGTCCATCATGGGTGACCCTTCTAGTATTTGACATACTAGTGGCATAGCCTCCAGCATCACAGCCACACACAAGCCACACACAAGTATGACAAACTGACAGATGAGTGGTGAAAAAAATAGAGAATATTAACAAGACAAGAAGCTGGTTCTTTGAAAAGATAAACAAAATTGACAAACCACTGGCAAATTTAAAAAAGGAAAGCAAGAGAAGATGCAAATAACACAAATAATAAATGAAAAGTGTGCCATCACCACAGAAATAACTGAAATAAAAAAAATAAAGAATATTATGAAGAACTGTATGCCAACAGATTTGAGAACCTTGAAGAGATGGACAAATTTCTAGATACTGAGGACCTACATAAATTAATCCAGTCTTAGATAGAATATTTGAGCAGAACCATAACAAAAGAAGAAATTGAGCTGGTAATAATAATTAAAACAATCCTGGCACAGATTGCTTCATTGGAGAATTTTATCAAATGTTCAGGGAAGAGCTAACACCTATACTACACAAACTGTTCCAGGACACAAAAAATTATGGAATACTCCCAAATTCATTCTATAAAGAAAGCATGACCCTGATACCAAAACCAGGTAAAGGCACCACTAAAGAGGAAAACCACAGACCAATATCCCTCATGAATACAGACACAAAATTCTTCATCAAAATCCTAGCCAACAGAATCCAACAATGTATCAAAAATAATAATAATACATCATGACCAAGTGAGATTCATACCAGTTATGCAAGCATTGTCCAACATCAGAAAAGCATCAATGTAATGCATCGCATATATAAAATAAAAGAACCATATGATTATATCAATTGATGCAGACAAAATCCAAAACCAATTCCTGTTCAAAACTCTCAGCAAAATAAGAATGTTCTTGTTGTTAGGTGCCACTGAGTCATCTCCGACTCACAGCAACCCTATGCACAGCAGAATGAGACACCACCCAGTCCTGCACCAGCTCCCACAATCCCTGCTATACTTGAGCCCATCACTGCACCCACTGTGTCAACCCATCTCGTTGAGGGCCTTGCCTCTTTTGTCAAACCTCCACCTTACCAAGCATGACATCCTTCTCCA
>NW_006923846.1:7030-7667 GCF_000298275.1 Orycteropus afer afer
ACATCAGCAATGATATCCCTTGTTCCATGTTCTCTTCTGAATCCAGCTTGCACCTCTGGAAGTTCTCCATCAATATACTGCTGCAACTGTATATAGAATACAGAAAATAGGAATACAAGGGAAAATTCTCAACATAATAAAGTGCATATATGCAAAACCAACAGCCAACATTTTTGTCAAAGCAGAAAGACTCAAAGCATTCCCTTCATTAATGGGAACCAGACAAGGATACCTTCTATCACCACTTCTATTTAATATTTTATTGGAAGTCCCAGCCAGGGCAATAAAGTAAGAAACAGAAATAAAAGGAATCCAAATTCATAAAGGAGTAATATTATCTCTATTTGCAGATGACATTATTCTATACATAGAAAACCCAAGAGACTCAGAAAAAGAAAAATTACTGGAAGTAATATAAAGGTTCAGCAAAGTGGCAGTATACAAGGTCAACATACAAAAATCAGTTGTATTCTTGTACATCAACAAAGAGACCTCTGGAAAGGAAAACAATGCTATTTCCAATAGCTACAGAAAGATAAAATATTTAGGAATAAATCTTACCAGGGATGCAAAAAACCTGTACAAAGAAAACTACAAAACACTATTACAAAAACTACAAGGGATCTATATAAATGGA
>NW_006923846.1:7812-9397 GCF_000298275.1 Orycteropus afer afer
AATAGACCAATGGAACAGAATCAAAAACCCAGAAATAGACCCACCCATCTATGGACAGCTGATCTTTGACAAAGGGCCAAAACCCATTAAATGGGGGAGAGATAGCCTCTTTAACAAATGATGCTGGCAAAATTGGACAACCACGTGCAGATAAATAAACCAAGACCTATACCTCACTACATACACAAAAACAAACTCAAGTTGGATCAAAGACTTAAATGTGAAACCTGAAATGATAAAGCTCATCAAATATAAAATAGGGGTAAATCTAGGGGCTGTAATTTAAGCATAGCATAACTCAAAATGCACAAGCAGTGGAAGACAAACTGTATGACTGGGAACTTTTAAAAATTAATTTTGTATGTTCATTGAAATACTTCTCCCAAAGGATAAAAAGAGAACCTACAGATTGGGGGAAAAAAAAATTGGTTATGACATATCTGACAAGGGACTTATCTCTAAAATGTATAGAAAATTTCAACATCTCAACCCCCAAAAGACAAACAATCCATTTCAAAAATTGGCAAAGTACGTGAACACACACTTCACTAAGGAAGATATACAGGCAGCCAACAAACAAATGAGGAAATTCTCAAGATTATTAGTCATTAGACAGATGCAAATCAAAACAATAATGAGATAGCATTTCACCCCAGCAATAATAGCGAAGGTCAACAAGACAGAAAATAACAAATGTCGGTTAGGGTGTGGATAGATTGGAACACTCATACACTGCTGGTGGGATTGTAAAATGGTATAGAAACCATGGAAAATGATATAGTGTTTCCTATAAAAATTGAAAATGGATATATCATTAGGAGCTCTGGTAGCATAGTGGCTAAAGCACTTGACTGCTAACCAGAAGGCTGGCGGTTTAAACCCACCAGCCACTCCTTGGAAGGAAGGTTGGGCAATCCTACTTCCGGAGTGATACTGCCTCAGAAACCCAAGGAGGGGTCGCTATGAGTCGGGGCCGACTCGACAGCACATAAAACAACAACAACAATTTCATGCACCAATTCCATTATTAGGAATATATCCTAAAGAGATGAGAGCCAGGACTTGAATAGACATATGCACACCCATGTTGACAGCACAATTCACTACAGCAAAGAGAATGAAACAACCTAAATGTCCATCAGCAGGTGAACAGATAGCAAAACTATGGTAGATTCACATGATGGAATACTATGCTACATTAAAGAATAATGAAGAATACATGAATCATCTAACAACATGGATGAATCTATAGGACATAATGCTGAGTCAAATAAGACAATCACAGAAGGGAGAAAAAATGTATGAGCCCATTATTGTGAAAAGTCAAGGAAAGGTTTACTCAGGGAAGGAAATCCACTTTACTGGGGATGGGAGGGAAGATAGGGATAGTTTTGGACTAGTTGAGGGTCACTTGTTGATTTGGGTGAAGGGAGGTGTGATATGGATAGAGTCTGTGACCAGCACAGTGACAATGGGGAAAAGGAGGACACAGAAATGTGCACAAAAGATATGAATACACAGCAGAGGTAAATACTGTTACATGCACAATACTGCATTACCAGTGGCATCATACTCTAGTCTATGG
>NW_006923846.1:9942-11163 GCF_000298275.1 Orycteropus afer afer
GTATGTGAACTGCTGTACGGAAAGTGAATTTGCTCTGTAAATTTTCACCTAAATCACAATTAAAAAAGGGGGGCAGAACTTTTTGAGTGGCCATCTAAGATGTAACTGTTGGTCTCCTCTCATCTCGAGCAAGGAAGACTGAAGAAAATCAAAGTCATTTGGGAACAATTAGTCCAAAATTATGATGAACCATGAAGACCTCAGCCTTCATGACCCTGAGACCAGAAGAACTAGATGGAGCCTGGCTACTAATACCAACCACTCAGAAAGGGATCAAAATTGTAGATCCTGGATAGAGTGGGAGGAAAAATGTGGAATAAAATTCAAAAACGCAAAATGACCAGAATTACTGGTCAGATAGAGACTGATGGAACTTCTATGACTATGGCCCCTGGTTATTGTTCAGGTCTGGAAATGGACTCACTTGCATGGATTGGATCTCCACCCAACAGAAAAAGGCCTACAAGCAGAACACCTACTCCAGAGAAATACTCCCATCTACCCTAGGGAGACACACCCCTTACATCAAATATCCATAAGACATCAGAGGGACAGCATTCACATAGATGGAAAGCTGGACAGACAGGAATGCATAGATAAGGAAGGGCACAGGGAAGGGGTGGTCACAGGGAGGAGAGGGGAGGAGAGATTTGTAATGGTTGGGGATAGTAATCATGGCTGAGAAATCAAATGTACTTGAATTGTTGAGAGTAAAATGAATCTATTTTGTAAATTTGCACCCAAATCACAATGATAATAATAATAAAAATAATACATCATGACCAAGTGAGATTCATACCACATATGTGCCGTGTCCAGCAAAACCACACAGGTCACAAAACAAAGCGACACGAAAGGATTAAAAGTTTTTAAAAGGAACTGGGGCAGGGCAGACACCCTGCATATTCTGCGAGAGCAACCCCTGATGCATCCGCTCTGCTTTATTTATACACAAATACATGATCATATTATTATTCTTAGTATTTTCCTATTACAATCAAGTATACAATCAAATATTCTTGTACAATACAATCAAATATTTCCTTATAACATTCAAGTATTCAATCAAGTTTAATATTTCCTTAGTACAGTCAAATATTAAAAAGTTAAAATTTTACTCTTTCCCGTGCCTGAAAGCCTTTTCCCATACCTGAAAGTAATAAATGATTAGTTGAGTTAATATCTCTTACAGGAATAGTAAATGATCACTAAAATATGTCA
>NW_006923846.1:11299-13728 GCF_000298275.1 Orycteropus afer afer
ATTATTCTAAGGTATGATTACTAAAGTATATTATTCTTAAATCTGGTTACTGAAACTTATTAACCTTAGGTAAAATATTGTTCCAGTAAAACAGGTTAGCAACCATCTTACTGGAAGAATGTTTCGCCCCAAGGGCACAAAAGCTGGAGCCAAGCAAGCCTTCAACCACAAGAGAGGCCTTGCCAGCTCTTAACTGTAGTTAGAACATGTGCCTTGCAGTCATGTTCTTTTGGGGGTCTTTTTCTTGGTCTCCAACATGTACACACGCATGGTTCAACGTTAGGAAAACAATAAACATAATCCACCACATAAATAAAACAAAGAAAAGAACCACATGACATATCAATTGATGCAGAAAAGGCACTTAACAAAATCCAGCACCCATTCCTTATAAAACTGCTGAACAGGAGTAAAAGGGAAATACATCAACATAATTAAAAGATATGTATAAAACCAATGGCCAATATTATTTTCAATGTGGAGGGTCTGAAAGCATTCACTTTACCAGACAAGGTGCCCTTTATCACCACTTCTATTCAATAAGTATTGGAACTTCTTGTCCAAGCAATAAAGCCAGAAAGATAAATAAAAGACATCCAAATCAGCAAAGAAGTAAAACTATCTCTATTTGATCTTATACATTGAAAATCCCAAAGACTCATTCAGAGTATTACCTGAAATAATTGATAGCTTCAGTAAAGTGTCAGGTTACAAAATCAACATACAGTGAAATCCTCTACACTAGTCATTAGTCAGACTCCTCTACACTAATTAAAAGAACTCTGAAAAAGAAATCAGGAAAGCAATAATATTTACAATAGCCATTCCAAAGATGAAGTACTTAGGAATAAATCTAACCAGAAAAACAAAAGACATATGCAAAGAAAACTACAAAACACTGCTACAAGAAACCAAAAAAAAGATCTACCCAAATGGTATGCATGCTCCAGGATAGGAAGATTTAATATCATGAAAATGTCAATACTACCCAAAGCTACCTACAGATGTAACACAATCCTGATCCAGATTTCATCACCATTCTTTAAAGAGATGGAAAAATTAATCACCAACTTTATATGAAAAGAGAAAAGAGCTCAGATAAGGAAAGCACTACTGAAGTAGAAGAACAAAGTAAGAGGTCTCACACTCCCTGATTTCAAAACCTATTATACAGTCATCATGGTTAAAACAAGAGAAGAGAGTCTCTTTAATAACTAGTGCTGGCTAAACTGGATATCCATATGCAGAAAAGTAAAACAAAACTCATTTCTGACACCATACACAAAACCAAACCCAAACTGGATCAAAGACCTGAGTGTAATGCCTAAAACAATAAACATCATCAGAGAAAAAATAGGGACAAACTTAGGATCCTTAATTCAGGATATAATTACACTTTCAAGTACAACTAAAAATGCACAAATACCAGAAGACAAAATGGATGAATGGGAACTCCTAAAAATTAGATATTTATGTGTATCAAAATATTTCACCAAAAGAATTAAAAGAGACCCTACAGACTGGGAAAAATAATTTGGCAACAATTTATTGGAAGATAGGTTAGTCTCCAAAATATATAGAAAATTTCACCTATTTAACAACAAAAAGATAAATAATCCAACTTAACAATGGGCAAACCCCTCCTTGGGTTTCCACAGCAGTATCTCTACAGAATTAGATTGCCTAATCTTCCTTACGAGGAGTGGCTTGTGGGTTTGAACCACCAGCCTTCTAGTTAGCAGTTAAATGCCTTACGCATTACACCACCAGAGCTCCTTCATTAGTCAGTAGAGAGATGCAAATCAAAAACAACAATGAAATGTCATATCATCCTAGCACTAATACCAAAGTTCAAAAACACAGAGAATAAATGCTGGTAAGAGTATGGAGAGATTTATACACTTATACACTGCTAATGGTAGTGTAAAATTGTACAAGCACTGTAGAGAAGAATATGGCACTTCCTTAAAAAGCTGGAAATAAAAATATCATATGATCCAGCAATTCCAGAACTAGGTATATATCCTAGACAATTTAGAGCCATGACACTAACAGATATATGTAGACTCATGTTTATCACTGCACTATTCACAATAGCAACAAGATAGAAACAACCTAATACCCATCAGTGGAGGAATGTATCAACAAACTATGGTACACACACACAGGGATATTACAAAACAGTAAAGAACAATGACAAATCTGCAAAACATCTTATAATATGGATGAACTTAGAGTCCATTATGATGAATGAAATTAGTCAATCACAAAAGTACAAATATTGTATTATACTAGTATTGTGAAAATACTGAAAAGGTATTCAAGAAAAGCCTTCACACACACACACACACACACACACACACACAAAAGAGCGGATGGGGAAGGGAGGGTAAATCACTAGCTTGAGGGAATAAATATACTAACTTATG
>NW_006923846.1:14953-15513 GCF_000298275.1 Orycteropus afer afer
AGCCCAGCATTGCAGCCACTGTGGCAATCCATCTCCTTGAGGGCCTTTCCCTCTTTCGTTGACCCTCCACTTTACCGTGTATGATATCTTTCTCCAGGGTGTGGTGCCTTCTGACAACATGACCACAGTAGGTGAGACAAAGTCTGACCATTCCCGCTTCTAAGGAGCATTCCAGTTGCACTTCTTCCAGGACAGATTTTTTAGTCCTTTTAGCAGTCCATTGTACTCTTAGCATTCTTTCTTTTTGGCTCTTTTATCTTGTCATTTCTTCCATTCACTTTACCTACTCTCTGTTCAAGAGCAAGTTTCAGAGTCTCTTCTGACATCCATTGTGGTCTTTTCTTCCTTTCCTGTCTTTTTAATGATCTTTTGCTTTCCTCATTGATGATATTCTTGATGTCATCTCATAATTACTCTGGTTTTCAGTCATTGGTGTTCAGTGCATCAAATCTGTCCTTTAGATTCTCTCTAACTTCAGGTGGGATATAATCAAGGTCATATTTTGGCTCTCATACAGTTGTTTTAGCGTAGTGCCTAAGGCACTTGACTGCTAACCAGAA
>NW_006923846.1:16016-17168 GCF_000298275.1 Orycteropus afer afer
CCCTGGAGAAGGATATCATGTTTGTTAAAGTGGAGGGTCAACTAAAAAGGAGATTGACATAGTGGCTGCAATAATGGGCTGAGGTATAGCAGGGATTGTGAGGCTGGGACAGGACCAGACAGTGTTTCATTCTATTGTACATGGAGACGCTATGAATTAGAGATGACTCTACAGCAACCTAATAACAACAACATAACTGACAGCATTGCATTTCAGGATAGATCTTGAAACATTCATTGTGACAATGAATGCCATGGTATTCCTCTTTAATTTTTCATTCCCAGCATAGTAGATCATATGTTTGTCTGATTCAAAATGGCAAAAACCAGCCCAATTTAGCTCACTAATGCCTAGGATATCGATCTTTATATGCTCCATTTCAATTTTTACAACTTCCAATTTTACTGGATTCATACTTCACACATTCCATGTTCTGATGATTAATGGATGTTTGCAGCTTTTTTTTTTTTCTCATTTTGAGTCATGCCACATCAGCAAATGGGGATACCCAAAGATCCATATCATTAAGGTCAGCTCTACTCTGAGGAGACAGCTCTTCCCAGTCCTATTTTGAGTGCCCTCCAACCTCAGGGACTCATCTTCTGGCACTATATCAGATAATGCTTCAGGGATATTCATAACGTTTTCCAGTAATATATCAAATAGTGTTTCACTGCTATTCATAAGATTTTTCACTGGCCAATTCTTTGAGAAGTGGATGGCCCCTTCCTTCTTCTGAGTCTGTCTCAGTCTGAAAGATCCACTGAAATCTGTCCACCATGGGTGACCCTACTGGTATTTGAGATACTGGTGGCATAGACTCCAGCCGCACAGCATCACACAAGCCACAACAGTATGACAAACTGACAGAAGAGTAGTGGATAATAAAAGATAATAATGACATATTTTTAACAAATTAAAACCAATAACATTGAAAATTTAGGTAGAATTGAACAAATTCTTTAAAACTACAAAGTACTGAAGTTCACTCAAGAGGTTACCTAAAAATTCCTGTAAATAATGTGGTCAGTCACAGAAGGACAAATATTGTATTAGTCCACTACTGTAAAAAGTCAAGGAAAGAAGAAGGGTTGCTTATGCACAGGAAGACACCTCAGGGGGCAGGAGTTCATGAAGGGATGGACACTGGGA
>NW_006923846.1:17268-19287 GCF_000298275.1 Orycteropus afer afer
ATGTCATGAGACAAAGTGTATGTGAACTGCTGTATGGAAAGTGAATTTGCTCTGTAAATCTTCACCCAAATTACAATAAAAAAAAATTTAAAAAACGTCAAGGAAAGGTTTATATATGGAAGGAAACTTTCTTTGATGGTTACAGCGATGGAAGGGAAAGGGAGGGAAATTTGCTAGACGGGTAATAGAAAAGGTTTGGGTGAAGGGAAAGACAATATACCAAATGTGAGTGACGAAACAATAACACTAAGGAAAAGCAAGGCACAGAGAGGTGCACAAGAGGTACAGGTAAACACTTTTACATAAACAATACTGCATTATCAGTGATAACAAGCATTAATCTATGAGTAGATGCATAAGTAGACAGGTTAAATGATCAGGTATTTCTAGGCATAAAGGAATATACTCATGACCATATATAACTTTGGCAAATGATATTTCTACATACATATTTGAGGGGTTGCTATGAGTCAGATCTGACTCCATGGCAGTGTGTTGCCTTGTTTATGTGCTATAATAATGCTCATATATGTAATAGAGCTAACAGGGCAAAATTCTGATAACTTCTTAGCCACAGCCAAACACCTTGAGAGAGTGAATCAGTGGGCCCACAGGCTTGGGACCATGGTGAATGGGGACATCATGCTCAATTGACATAACATACTACACAAAAGCATAGTTCCACATCCTACTTTGGTGAGTAGCAACAGGAGTCTTAAAAACTTGCAGATGTCCATGTAAGATTAACAATTGGTCTCACCTCATCCACAGAAAAGAAGAATAAAAAAAAAAAAAAAGAAGACCTGCAGAAACAATTATTCCTAGTGAAAAATGGATCATGAAAATGTCAGCCTACATGACCCTGAGACCAGAAGTAGATGGTGCACAGCTACCACTGTCAACCACTTGGAAAAGGATCAGTGCAAGAGATCCTGTATAGAGTGGAGAAAAATGTGGGACAAAACTCAAAACCATAAAAAAAAAAAAAAGACCAGGTTTTCACCAATCTAATAGAGACTGGTGAAATCTCTGAGACTATGGCCCCTAGTCACCCATCTAGCCTGGATATGAACTCACTCCCATTGCTTCCATCCAAACAATAGACAGGCATGTAAGGTGAATATTTACAACACATCAGCAATCATGGGAGAACAGTCAACCATGGAGTATCAGAAAGGTAGTATTTACACAAAGAGACAACTCAGAGGGCAGGAATGCATAGGAAAGAAGGACATGGGAAAAAGAAAATGACAGGGAGGAATTGGAAAGACAGCTGTTATCAATGTTATGAAGCAAAAGGTGTATGAACTATCGTATGGAAAATGAGTTTGCTCTGTAAAATTTCACCCAAGTCACAATAAAAAAGGATCCTGTAAGTATTTTGAAAAATTGAATCAATTTTTAAGTAAACAAAAACACTTCCCACAAAGAACTCCACAAGTCTAAATGTCTTCATTGGAGTATTTTACCAAATTTTTCATAAAGAAATTATTTCAAATATAAAAAACCTCTAACACATATAGAAAAGAAGTAAATAATTCTCAAGACATTTTATGAAGCCAACATTATTCAGATAATATGGTAACAGGATAAAAGTATTAAAAGAGAAGAAAATTGAAGAATATTAGACCTTATAAACATAGACATAAAAAGCATTTTTTAAATATTAATATTTTTTCCTCCTGACACAGACACCGGGCTGCTACACTTCTCAGGCAAGGCTATACCTACTCCTCACTTATTGACTATTTTATTATCTGATTTATCACATACAACCGAAGTAAAATAAATCTACTATTGGACCATTTTACACATTAACACCATGCATCCTGCAGTAACAAATGTTAAGGTGAGAGGTGAGAGTGATATTTATTATGACATTTAAGGATATGTGTGAACTTGTCTGCAGCAAATTTCTCAGTGTTTTGGCAGTCATGTAATGATGCAGTCATCCTCTACTTTGTGGTCTCATATGGTCATCTTCTATTTTCACTTAACATCAACTTTCTTTTTTTTTTT
>NW_006923847.1:0-1521 GCF_000298275.1 Orycteropus afer afer
CACACAACAACAACACAGTGACTTCCTGTCTTCTTTTACAGAAACAGAGTGACAATGACTTACCACTCTACCAAATTAGGCTTTTTAAAAATATTCTCCAGAAAATGAGTCACTTCCATTTTCTTGTTCAGTAGAATCCAAAGGAGGGTGCATATATATATCCTAGCAGGTGAGCTTCTAGACTCTCAGAAAAATATTTTTGATTTTTTTTTGGTCTTAAATTTCATTTCTATTTTATATTGCATGTAATATTTTAATGTAGTCATATATGGTTATAATTGATAGGCAAGTGAATCTACTGGCCAGCCTTTCTGCTGTTAGAGGAGTGCAATGAAAAACATTGCAGAACATATTTCTAGAGGTAAGGTCCCTTTATTGTTGCATGCAGGTATTCTTTATTCTTGCATCCTATTTAATTTCTGCACAATGATATTAGAAATTTAATTTTCATGCTAAGTTAAAACTTAAAAATTTACCAAAAGAGAGTTGTTTTTATTTCTCAGACAAAAAAATCTGAGGCTCCTAAGAAACAATTTTCTTAGCTATTTCTCCTGTAAAATAAATGCACTCCTCTTTAACTGATATGAAACTGAAAATATATTTGTTGTTGTTTGTTTTTATGTGCCATCGAGTTGGACCCAACTCATAGCAACTCCTCCTTGGGGTTTCTGAGGTGGTATTACTGTGGAAGTAGATTGCCCAACCTTCCTTCCGAGGAGTGGCTGGTGGGTTTGAACTGCCTGCCTTCTGGTTAGCAGTCAAATGCCTTAGGTACTATGCTACCAGAGCTCCTGAAAATACATTTAAATGTACAAATATTATTGAGCACATTCTATAAGCACTGTGCTCTGAAAAAAATTAATTATGGACAAAATATGATTCCTTTACTTCAGGAATATAAAGGGTGTTTATGTAGATAATAGAGAAGACAGTTTTATCATACTACAGATCTTTTTTTTTTTGTACATCATGTTTAAGATCATATCTTAAATTCAATTAAGTTCAGAGTCACTGGGTAAAGAGGAACCATTGTGACTTTCCAAATAATCTAAGTTAAGAATAGTCTAGTGAAAAGATAAAAATATTCTATTAATTTTGATATTAACTCCAATATTAACATACTGGAAGGTAGGTAAATGCCAATAGAGCCCATGAGGTATCTAGTTCTATTAAGTAGGAATTGTGTCTATCACATTAATTTGGAGATAGAAATATTTTTTTCACAGATGGAAAAAATGCCTAGTACCTGAGATCTATTGAACATGTTTTATAGGCCAACTACTATTCTAACTAGTTCTCTTTTTATAACTCTTAATTCTTACAAAATCCTATGAGGCATATATCATTATTCCCAAAATTTACAGATGATGCAAAAACTGAGGCACAAAAAGCTCAATGAATTTGCCCAAGGTCACATGGCTAGGAATTATAAGAGATAGAATTTGAAGCCTTGATATCAGTTTGGCTCTAGGGCTTCCTATTTATTAAGAATATAAAAATGGTGGAGGTGAGGTATAAAAA
>NW_006923847.1:2650-3433 GCF_000298275.1 Orycteropus afer afer
ATCACCTCTGATAGCTAAAGTTATGTTTTGACTTGCCTGGGTCATGATTAGTTCTCAGTGGGTTAGTAGAAATCTTTATTCCCTGTGATGTGATATAATATAATGTTTTCACTTCCATAATGAGACCTGCTCTCAGTAGCCAATCATTTAAATGGAAATTTCCTTAGGGGAAAGGCTTGCTTCCAATATATAAGGAATTTCTGGAAAAACTGTTAGAGCTCCGTCAGCACTCAACAACCATGCCACACCCACAGTACCCAACAGGAGATTTTATTTAAAGAGGCAAAAGGGTGCCTGTGCCGAGGCAGGACAGGCAGAAACACTTTCAATAGAGTTTAAAGCCTGTAACGGCCAAGATGAGATAAGAGCCAAACAAAAATACCAATTGTTGGCACAGGCCATCTATCCCACCGTGCCATGATGCCCCAATGCGGGACCCTCCAACCCTCCGGGACCCTGCTTCCGATGTGATCAACAAGGCCACTGGGCTAGTGAATTCCCAAACCCCAAACCTCCCACGAGGCCCTGCCCCAAATGCAAACAAAAGGGACATTGGGGTTTCGACTGCCCCCTGGTGTCCACCCACCGTAGGTTGCCCCCTGCCCCGCCCCCACTCCCTCAAACGACCTTATTGGTCTGGCAGCAGAAGACCTGTGAGGAGGCCCTGGTTTGTTTGGCCCAACACGGATCACCGCCCAGAAGCCCAGCGTAACCTTCACCGTGGCAGGTAGGATGATTGCCTTTTTGATCGACACTGGTGCCAGTTTTTCTGCTTTACGAGAG
>NW_006923847.1:3893-8701 GCF_000298275.1 Orycteropus afer afer
GCCCAAGCTCAGTATCCCTTGCCACACTCTAGTCTTTTGGGGTTACTGCCAATTGTTACAGACCTGCTCAACAAGGGCTTCCTACGACCAACTAACTCTCCTTACCTAAACCCTCATGTGCTGTCAAACTCTCTCTTCACCAACAGCGATTAGCATCCTCTTTCTGATGCTCATTATTGCACTTGGCCTCATACTTGGGTTAGGCCTAGCTACCACAACTCCAAAGGACTAGACCACCTGACAAAGATGTCGCCTTGCTATAATCTACTGGTTTATTTCCTTCTTCTTACTTGCTTTGATTTGTTTAAGGGAGCTTTACCTTTATATGATCCCTCCAGTCTCCAACTTCCAGACTATCTGAGACAGACCTTTCAATTGACACATTCCCTAATACAATGATCCAACACCACTTGGGCAAACAAGTGCTGGCTCTGTCTCCCTTTATCTGCAAACTACTATACAGCAGTCCCCACTCCACCCATAGTATGGGCCACAACTGATCTCAAATATCATCCCCGATATGAAAAGGGGTTCCACTGTCACAATTAGACATACAATCCATCATGGACTTCCCTATAAACCAAAATATCAAAAATACACAAAGAGGCCACGTGGCTCAACTTTTCAAAAGCTACTTAAACAATATAACTACATATAAGGCTACTACCAAACCCATCCATGGAGCTATCTCACACAATGTCTTACTTACATTCCAGGCCCCACTCTGTTTCCAGTGCAACATGACAAGCCCTCCATTGGGACATCTCTGGCCTAAATTATGCAACTACACTGTACAACTTCAGCCTCCAACGGATCATACTTCTTATGTAGTTACCCAAAACACCCCTTTTATTAAGCCCATAAGATTTACAGGCCCTTCCCAGATCAGTAGTCAGGGACTTCTCAACAAAAATTCAGGATTCTGTAACGGCTGACATACTCCATGTGTGACCATGCATCCATGGACCTCTTGTAACATTCTCCAACATCTCCCAGGGGCACAGAATAAAAACTTCTCTTTAACCCCACTTTTGTGCATTCTCTTCTCCTTACTGCGACCTTACATCTGGTGTGTTGGCCTGGAAGGGGAAGTGTGGTGCAAGCAATCTCTGCTGGAACAGAGTGCTGCACCCCCCCCTTTCTCCCTTTCCTCCTCCTTTGCACGGACAAGGGGCCTCTAGCCACCACCATCTAACACCGACCAGTTTCCCAGTTTTGACTAGTTTCCCAGTCCTGGGCACCTAGATCCCAAGTCCTGGTTCCATTTCCAGAGCCTCTGTCCACAAACTGTGAGCTCACTTCAGAGTCTCTTCCACTCCAAAGGCTGAGGTAACCCGGGGATGCCCTGAGTTCCCTGTCTTTCCACGACATAGCTGTTCCAGACTGAAGACGACAGTGGAGATGTCCACTGTTTTCTTCTAGTCTCCATTTCCAAGATTCTGGAGAAATGACTGGGATGCTGGTCCTTTGACAGAATCTTTCCACTGGGACTTAAGGAATCATGAGTAACCAGAACTCCAAACCTGACCCAACTACTCCCCTGGGGTGTCTCTTACTCAATCTCCATGCCCTGGGCCTGGCTCAGAACTTATGTTCCAAAGACCTAATTTTCTATTGCAATATTGTTTGGCCTCAATAATAATTCTCGATGGCCTGAGCAAGGAACTTTTGATTTTAACATCCTCATTGATCTTGATAATTTCTGTCACAGCATAGGCAAATGGTTGGAGGTTTCCTACATCCACTTTCTTTTACCTGCACTCTCATCTCTCTCTCTCTCTCTCTTTCTCTGCTTTACTTGCAACACCACCCAAATTCTCCTCTTCAAACTCCTATCCAAACCCCCTCTAAAGGCTCCTCAACCCCTCTCAATTTCTCTAGCCTAAAATCTTTGGGGTTAGAATCC
Source organism: Orycteropus afer afer (assembly GCF_000298275.1). Classification (NCBI taxonomy): domain Eukaryota; kingdom Metazoa; phylum Chordata; class Mammalia; order Tubulidentata; family Orycteropodidae; genus Orycteropus; species Orycteropus afer. Next base: position 5,800 of record NW_006923847.1, read on the forward strand.
CCTTCAGCCTCTTCGGGGGTTTGAGTCCCCTTTGGCCAGGTTAGTTAGGGTAGAGTGTTCAAGTCCCTCTAGCAGCTCTAGTAGAGAGTTCACGTTTGGTTTCGTTGGAGTTGGTGTCTGTGTGACTGTTTAGTGTGAATGATACATGTGAAATTCCAAGAGGAAAAGTTGTGAAATTTGAATGGGCCTGAAGTTGCATTCCATGTGAGGTCGGATTGGCATAATGGTGTGGCTTAGCCCTCTGCTCCAGGGTTTATACAGAGACGCCATAGCCAAAGACACACTGAAAACTTCGTAAGAAGGTGGACGACCAGGCATCAGAGAGGTCCTCGAGACTTGTCTTTTGTTTTGTGTGTGCCACTGTCACTATGGGAAGTACCCTCAGTAAATCTACTGTGTTAGAATACATGATCAAAAAATTTTCCAGAGGGATTTAAAGAAGATTATGGTGTTAGTCTCAGTCCATCTAGATTAAGAATCTTTTATGAGACTCATCCACCAGAGCATTTAACTTCCTCTTTTTCTGACCCACCTGAATCTCTTTCATCCCCACTTTATACACCATCCCCTTATTCAGGACAGGCACTTTCATCTCCACCTCCTGTTAACCCCACTGCACCCTCTCTGCCACCCCCACCTTCCCCTTCACTAACATCTCTGAACACCACTTCTCCAGAGTCCTTTTTTACCCTTCCCAGTGAGCAGCCACACGCATTCTCAACAGCCCCTTCTCCGTCTCTTATGTGAGTGGCTGACTTTGTAGGTGTTGTCTGTGTCCATATTCCTTTCTCCCTCACCAACTTATCTCAGATTGAAAATGTCTGGGTTCCCTTTCTCACAATCCCACCATCTACATTAAGGAATTGCGTTACCTCTCTCAAGCCTATGACTTGGCATGACATTTATGTCATTCTTTCTTCTACTTTAAATTCTGACAAAAGGGAAAGTATTCTTGGAGCTACTTGGGAACATGCCAATCAAACTCATTTAACTAACTCTACCATGCCAGAGGGTCCAGAAGCAGTTCCTGAGCGGGACCCCAGATGGGAATACCAATTAGAAACCCAATCTGGGTAGAATGGCTGCACTCGTAGAGACAAAATGCTCCAATGCCGCCTAGTGGGCCTACGGGATGTCTCATATAAAGCTTCTCCCACACCACTTTGTGAATGTTAACTTTGATAAACTGTGGGAGATTACTCAACTCCCTAACGAAAACTCAGCAACTTTTCTTATTTGCCTCACTGAGGCCCTTACAGAAGATACTCACTTAGACCCAACCTCCCCAGCAGGAGCTACTGTTTTAGCTACTCACTTTATCACCCAGTCTGCTCCTGATATTAGAAGGAAACTGAAAAAGGCAGAGGAGGGCCCCCAGACTCCCATGCAAGACCTGGTGAATATGGCCTTTAAAGTCTTTAACACTCGGGAGGAACTGGCTGAGGCAGATAGGGAACCCCACACTCGCCAGAAGGCTAATTTACAAGCCCAAGCCTTAGTGGCAGCCCTGCAGCCAGCACCTACTTGACCAGCCAGGAACAACCTACCAACTGGAGCCTGCTTTAAATGTGGAGAGGAAGGCCACTGGGCCAGCTGTTGTCCACACCCACGGCAACCTTCCAGACCTTGTCTGGCATGCAGTCAAATGTGACATTGGAAGAGTGACTGTCCCTTGGTGCCAAGACACAGAGGGCCAGTCCCTCCAATCCCTGACCCGCTGTTGACTGTTCTGGGTCTGGCAGCTGAAGACTGAAGGAGCCCCAACTCATCGACCCTGATCACTCTAGCCGAGCCCAGGGTAACACCCAAGGTAGCGGGTAAGTTGACGTCCTTTTTGGTCAATACAAGGGCTGCCTGTTCTGTCTTACCTTCCTTCCTGGGACAATTATACCCTTCCCTGGTCTCAGTGATGGGAATTGATGGGTGCCCCTCCAGACCCCAGGTAACAGGACTTATAGACAACAGAATTATTACACACCCCCTCCCATTACTGAATGCCTTCTCATACCCTCCACCAACCTTTCCTCTGAGTGGCTTCTTATTGACACCAAATGGTTCTTTGTCCATTGGGAAAATAAAACAATTACAACACCCATCCACTTCTCGGGGACCTTTCCACCCACTAACTGGTGCTGCCATGGCAGGAACTCTAGGAGTCTGGGAGGCAGAAAACAATAAAATCACCCACCTCTTCAGTATCCACAATCAATTTTGCATATCTAGTCAAGATGTCTTTTTCCTCTCTGGTACCTCTACATACTTGTGCTTCCCTACCAACTGGACTGGAACCTGCACACTAGTCTATCTCAGCCCAGCCATTGACATTGCTCTGGATGACTAGCCCCTACCTGTACCAGTTGTGACTAGAATAAGACAATGCAGAGCAATTCAACTGATACCCCTACTAATTGGTCTAGGTATTTCTACCACAGTGGGAACAGGAATAGGAGACCTAGCCATGTCAATGACTTATTTCCAGCAAGTTTCTAAAGAACTGTCTGACAGCCTAAAAGATATTGCTAAGTCAATCACGACTTTGCAAGATCAACTCAACTCCCTTGCGGCAGTCACTCCTCAGAACAGGAAAGGATTAGACTTACTAACAGCAGAAAAGGGAGGTCTTTGCCTATTTCTGGGAGAAGGATGTTTCTATATAAATCAGTCAGGTATAGTACAAGATGCAGCCAAAAGACTCATCAAGAGGGCAACTAATATAGATCAACGTCTATCCAGTAACAATGGCCCACCTTTTCCTTCCATCTTTTCAGACTCCCTACCGTGGCTCCTACCATTCTTGGGCCCCCTAATCTCCATCATGTTGATTGCTACTATTGCCCCCTGTGTTCTCTGTTTCATTCAATCACAGGTCAGCCAGATATCTACCCAAATTTCATGACAGACA
>NW_006923847.1:13502-15916 GCF_000298275.1 Orycteropus afer afer
GACAAAGTATATGTAAACTGCTGTATGGAAAGTGAATTTGCTCTGTAAATCTTCACCCAAATCACAATTTAAAAAAATAAAATAAAATAAAATAAGAAATCAGATGATGTATTGTGCTGGACAAATCTGCTACCAAAGACCTCTTTAAAGTGCTGAAGAACAAAGATGTGCCTTTAAAGACTAAGGTGAACCTAACTGCTGCATCTGGCAAAACCACACAGGTCTCAAAATGAAGCTACAGGAAAGGATTAATAGTTTTCTTTTTTATTATTTAAGGAACGGGGGCCAGGCAGACACCCTGCATATTCTGTGAGAGCGACCCCTGATGTGTCCGCTCTGCTTTACTTATACATAAGTATATGATTACATCATTATTCTCTGATATTTCTTTAAAAAAATCAAGTATACAATCTATTCTTTTACAAAACAATCACATATTTCCTGATAACAATTAAAAGTTAAAGTTTTACTCTTTTCTGTACCCAAAGGCATTTTCCCATATCCAAATGTATTGGTTCATTATTTAGGTTAACATCACTTGCAGGATTAGTAAATAATCACTAAGATACATCATTCTAAAACATAATATGATTGTTAAGGTACATGATTCTAAAGAATGGTTTCTAAGGTATACTATTCTTTAGGCAAAATGTAATTCCAGGGAGACAGATTAGCAATAATTCTGCTGGGGTAACATTCCGTCCCAGGAACACAAAGCTGAAGCCAAGCATTCATTCCTTCAACCACGGAAGAGGCCTTCCCATCTCTCAAAACAATCATTCAACCATGCATCTCTTAACTGTAGTTAGAACATGTGCCTTGCAGTCTTGTTCTTTTGGGGATCTTATTCTTGGTCTCCAACACCTAACTCAAGCCCTGATATTTTCAGCCACCTTATATGTATGTGCAAGTGTATTGGCGACGAATACGGAAACTACCACGGACTGCCAAAAAAAAACTAATAAATCTGTATTGGAGGAAGTGTAGCTGGAATGCTCCTTGGAAGCAAGAATGACCAGACTTCATCTGACCTCCTTTGGTCATGTTGTCAGAAGGGACTCTTCCCTGGAGAAAGACATCATGCTTGGTAAAATGGAGTGTCAATGAAAAAAGGGAAGACTCTCAATGAGATAGACTGACATATTGGCTGCAACGATGGGCTCAGGTATAGCAAAGATTGTAAGGCTGGCACTGGATGAGGCAGTGTTTCTTTCTGTTGTACATAGGGTCACTATGAGTCGGAGCTGACTCAATGGCACCTAACAAAAACAACATACTTTAAATATAGTTTTGAGGAGCTCTGGTGGTGCAATGCGGAAGGCATTTGACTGCTAACCAGAATCTTGGCAATTCAAACCCACCAGCTGCTCTGCAGAAGGAAGATGGGGAAGTAGTTCCATAAAGATTTACTGCCTCACAAACCCAATGGATGTTCCTATGAGTCAGAATTGACTCGATGGCAATGGGTGTTTCTATTTTAAATAAAGGTTAACATGCTTTTCTGCTTTATAACATCACCATTCTGCAAGGTCTTGATTCTTTCAGAAATATAGAATTAAAAAAACAAAAAAAAAACTAATATATAGCCCTGTGTCATATCATGATTATGATAATGAAGTCAAATTTATATTTAATGATCACGCCTTGGAAGGAAGTTTGGGCAATCTACTTCCATAGAGATACCACCTCAGAAACCCAAGGTGGGGTTGCTATGAGTTGGAAACTACTGGCAGTGAGTTTGTTTCTTTTTGGTTTTTTTATATAGTTTACAAATTATGTCTTTATATATTATCTCTGTTGAGTCTCACAAGAAACCTATGGGTTAGAACAAGATTATGCTGCTATACTGACTATGTTGAAATGTAGTTAATCATAGATGCTTCCTCCAGTAAAAATACCTATGAATTCTAGAAGCATTTTTTAAAACAAACAATTGATCTCATGGCATTTGAAAAAGTAGAAACTTTTGGAGTAGAGGGATGATAGAGAGCCATTACAGAGAAATTTTATCCCTACCAGAATGTAAAGTAGAATTAGATCCCTTGGACCTGAGACCCTCAGAACCTATTACTTCAGTGAAAGCTGGATTTTGAATAGTGCTCTGAGTGGTACAAGGAAAGTATCAAACACATATTTTAACGGATCTAGTTTATGGATAGAAAAATTGTTTACTCGTGGAAATTATAATCATGGAATTATCCATATATGAATTCAGAGTTCAAATTTATACTCTGAATAGTAAGAGAGCTATAATCTGCAAAATTCAGTATATAGTTTATTTGAGAGGGCAATGATATTCTTGGGACATTCAGAAAAGTAAAGACAAAAGCCTCTCTGGTGGCCCCATCCTTAATACTGGTCACAGAGGATTTTGACGCATGAAGTCCTGCTAAATTTGAGTGGACAATCAAACC
>NW_006923847.1:16924-17505 GCF_000298275.1 Orycteropus afer afer
TCTGACCTTCTGGTTAGCAGCCAAATGCCCTACCCACCATGCCACAAGAGCTCCTATTCATACATATATACTGGACTTGGAAGGGAAGAAGAGAACATTTCAGAAATGCCAATGGAAGCAGAAGAAAAAAAGAAAAAGAGAGAGAGAGAAGGAGGAAAAAGGAAAGGGAAAGGAACAGGAAAGAAGGTGAGGTAAAGTAAATTAAGGTACGGATGACCTATTTTCTCTATTCATAGGACCAGGAAAGAGGCAGCCTAGCAAGACAGAAAACTATTAGACAATTACCACTTTACTCCAGGAAAACACAACAGAGAAAAAGAAAAAAAAAAAAAAAAACTTTGGCTCAACTCCACTCATGTTAGCAAAGGCCAGGTGAGGACCATAGACTTCTACTCCTCTCTGGTACATGACCTAACTCTCCAACTGCCCCAGAGTGGGGCCAAAGAAGGACAAGCAGGGAGCCCAGACTTCACAAGCATTGAGTAAGTGATGTGTGTATAGATAACAATAACAAGACATTCATACTACTCCTAGACTAAGACATGTCAGTGAAGGCTTAGCAGGGAGCCAGAACTCTCACT
>NW_006923848.1:0-3295 GCF_000298275.1 Orycteropus afer afer
AAGACTTAAATAATACTAAATACAAACTAGACATAACAGACATCTACAGAACACTATACCCAGCAACAGCATAATACATATTTTTCTTGTGTACCTGAATCATTTTCCAGGATAGACTATATGCTTGTTATATGGTAGGCCATAAAACAAGCCTCTGTAAGTTTATTTATGGTTTTCTCCCTTGCAGCTTTATTTGCAATAGTGGCCAATCTACTTCTGTAGTGATACCACCTTGGAAACCCAAGGAGGGTTCACTATGAGTCAGATCCTACTCAACGGTAGTGTGTTGCATTTTGTTTGTTAAAGACTTTAAGAAGGGTAAAATTTAGCATAGACTGAGAAAGTAAAAAACACTGATGAAGACAGTCACACGCTTACAATGATACATACAGTCAGATCTACCAAAGGCATAAAGTAGCTCTAATAACGCTTTCTTGGTGAGAAACTTTGTTCTTTATTTGCAGACTGTTGGGAATTTACTGTTTGAATTTTCAGCAGAAAGATAAAAAATCTCACTTTTTAAAACTCTACACTGTGACTTCTTATAACTGAGCTATGAAGAAAAACTAAAGGCTTCCCTACATTCCTTACACTGATAAGGACTATCCATTGTGAGTTTTTCTATGTGTACTGAGGTTTGAGGAGTGACTAAAGGCTTTCCCACATTGCTTGTATCCATAAGGCCTCTGTAAATTTAAAAGGACTGAACTTATACAAGGTATGTTCTGCAATCAAAATGGAGTGAAATTAGAACTTAATTACAGAAAAAAAGCATTGTGAATTCATAAATAAGTTGTAATTAAATAACACACTACTAAGAGAGGAGAGGGATGGTGACGAGAGAAATCACAAGGAAAATTAGGAAATTTCTACTGAATAAAAATGAAGACACAACATACCAAAAATTACAGGCTACCACAAAAACTTTGTTTAGGGAGAACTTTATAGCCATAAACACCTGCATTAAAAAAGAAAGATCTCAAATCAACCACTTAACATTCCTTCCATCTTAAAATATGAGAAAAAGCAAAAGCCAAACCCATAGGAAGCAGAAGGAAAGAAATAATAATAGATGGATATTAATGAAATAGAGAAGAGAAAAACAATGAAACAAAAAAAGAGGTTCTTGAAAATAGCAACAAAATTGACAAACCAATTAGGAGCTCTGGTGGTGTAGTGCCTGAAGCATTTGACTGCTAGCCATGAGGCTGGTGGTTCAAACCCACCAGCCACTCCTTGGAAGAAAGACTGGGCAATGTACTTCCAAAGAGATACCACCTTAGAAACCCACTGAGGGGTCACTATGAGTTGCAGTTGACTCAATGGCAGTGAGTTTGGTTTTTTGGTTTTAGTTAGAGTGACCAAGAAAAGACGAGAGAAGATTCAAATTACTAATATAAGAAATGAAAGTGGGGACATCACTACCCATCTTAGAAAAATAAAAAAGATTAAAAGTAAACACTACGAACACCTATATGTCAACAAGTTAGATAATCTAGATGAAATGGACAAATTTCTAGAAAGATGCACAATAACAAAACTGACTCAAGAAGAGATAGAAAACCTTATAGACCTATAACAAGTAAATAGATAGAATTAGCAATAAAAACACTTCCTACCACCAAACTTGCTTAGACGTTTCCCCAAAGAAGATACACAAATAGCCAAAAAGCACATGAAAAAAAAAAATACTTAACATCATTAGCCATTAGGGAGATGCAAATCAAACCCACAAGGAGATATCACCCCACTCCTACTGGAATGGCTAAGATTTTAAAAAAGTGGAAAACAATAAATGTTAGTGAAAATCTGGAGAAATTGGAACCTTTATCTATTGCTGCTGGGACTTGATGGCAGTGAGTAAAATAGTATGGCCTCTGTTAAAGACAGTTTGGTGGGTTCTCAAAATTTAAACATAGAACTATCATATGACCCACCAATTCCACTTCTAGGTATATACCCAAGAGGCTTGAGAGAAAAGCTACAAACAGACACACGTACACCTATGTTAATTAAAGCACTATCCACAAAAGCCAAAAGGTGGAAACAATTGAAATTTCCAGATAAATGGAGAAACAAAATATAGCATATGCATACAATGAAATATTATTCAGCCATATACAGAAATGGAGTTCTGAGGCTTTTCAGGAAGATGGCATCATATCTGTAACCCACACATTTGTTCCCTCAAGCAATGTAATACCTAGGTATATAATACCTAGGGATTATTAACTAGGTAAAGCAGATAGAAATAATGATACTGGAGTTATGAGCAACTAAGGAGAAGCTAGAGTATCAAATTTTGTGAAGGCCAAGGAAAAAAAGTGATTAAACAACTGGGAAAAGTACATGAACCTACCTAGCCAGCAAAGACAGAGAGATGGAGAAGGATAGGATTCATTAGAAATAGAAAAGAGGTCAACAGAGGGAAGGAAGAAAAAAAGAAACCAAGAAATATCCTGGAACCTACAGAGGCATTGTGGACTCAGAATACCCACACTGGGAGTTTTTGGTGGCAGTCTTGGCAACTGAGTTAGTAGATCATCTTATTGGGAAATAGATCAAGACCCCCCTTGGTTTGGGCTGCTGCAGAGTCCAGAAAGGAGTGGGGAAAGGGAGAAACACTCTGCATGTAGGTGGAGCCCTGGAGTGAGTTTACAGTAGTGAATTGGAGTTCAACTCTTCCTTGACTCCTTTTTAGCACAGAGTGGATTGGGGTACTGGGTTATTGTGGCTTCTTGATACAAGCAGAAACTAGTGGCCCTCTACCCATTGGGGTCTCAGTTGATTTTGAACTGCAGCACTTTGACTGACCGTAGGATGTCATCATTAATAGATGGCTCAGGAAGACACAAGCTACACTGCCTGTCCCAGCAGAGCTGTCTGAACTATCTCACCCAAAAGTAGAAAATGGAAACTCATTACTGGTGACTTTTTTTTTCTTCCTATTTTCCTCTTCTCCCCTGCCTCATCCAATAGAAGGAACACTTTAAACTACCACCAGGCAACAGAAGTTATTACACTGAACACCTCACCCAATAAGTAATACCTGTAACTCCTGGGTCACAGAAACAACAACAGACGGTGGACAATACCTGTTCATCCCAACTTCAGATATCCTTCATGAGAAACAGAGACCTACACCCTCGCTAGTGATTCCACTAACATAGATTGGAGCTGGAGAGCACCCCAGTACAACTGAGTTAGTAACCAAAAAAGTACACCAGCTCCCACTTTCAGATATGGTAAAACACAAAATCAGGGTGAAACAAATCAATGCATAACTAACAAAGAC
>NW_006923848.1:3395-4627 GCF_000298275.1 Orycteropus afer afer
AAAATGAGCTTACAAGATTGTAAACAGGGAGCCAGAGACATCAATTGGCAAGTGAGGACAACTACAAACAAAAAGAGGGAAAGCACAGAACTTCTAAATGGTGAGGAAGTTAAGAGAGTTTCAAGATAGAATGGACTGTTCTAAACTCGGTGGAAAAAAATTATAAATCATAGAGTAACCTCAAAGAAAAGTGATAAAACTTCATTATCACAATAAAAAAGAGGACAAGCACAAATATTCAGCATATACTAAAACAACAGCAACAAAGGAAATGATAACACAATTTATATACATAATGAGCTCAGCACAAAAATTAATAGGGAACAAAGAAACCGGTGACACCATGAAAAAACACCAAAATGACAGCAACAAATTAATACTTGTCAATAATTACACTGAATGTTAATGGATTAAATGCACCATTCAAGAGATGGAGAGTTGCAGATTGGATAAGAAAACCCATCAATATGCTGCCTACAAGAGACACACCTTAGAGATAAAGACAAAATTAGACTAAAAATCTAAGGTTGGAAAAAGATGTATCAAGCAAATGGCAACAGTAAGGGAGCAGGAGTGGCAATATTAATTTCTGATCAAATTGACTTTAAGACAAAAACCACCACATGAGACAAAGAAGGATATTATATAATGATTAAAGGATTGTGATAGTTGGAGCTGTGTGTCAACTTGGCTGCTCCACAATTCTGTGTGGTTTAAGGTGTTGTGATGTTGTTATTCCCATGGTGGGATCAGATGATTATGTTTTGAGCATCCAATCTGTTGAAAGGGAGTTTCCCTAGGGGTGTGGCCTGCTTCCAGTATATCTATGGATATCCTGGGAAAAGAGACATTCTTCTCTGGATCCGGATTCTGTTGTGCTGTCTACCACTCTCCATGAGTGAACAATCCACCATTTGGCCTGGAGATCTTGGATTCGTCATTCGTTGCAGTCAACAGCCAGTGTACTGCCTGCCAGCCTTGAGCTCCTCAGCCCTGCGGCTGCAAGAGTCAGAAAAAGCCTCCAGCTTGACATGGAAAAGCCTGGAGGTTGACGTTTGATCCAGGAACTTTGGAATTGCCAGCTTCTATAAGTGTGTGAGCCATTTTCCTAAGAAATATTTCTCTATATATACATATATATAAGCTTTACTGATTTTTTTTTCTCTAGAGAAACCAGTCTAACACAAAAATCAATTGAACATGAAGATATAACCATAATAAATATATATGGA
>NW_006923848.1:4727-6239 GCF_000298275.1 Orycteropus afer afer
AAGCTGGTCCAGGCAAAGCAAAACCATTAAAAACACAACAGACAACCTCAAACCAAAAAAAAAAAAAAAAAAAAAAAAAGGACAAAACAGTAGAAAGAAAAGCCCAGTCTAAAGAATTATCTATCAGGGAATAAGAACAAGCAATAGAAATATCTGAGAAGGAATTCAAACGGTATATATGCATAGCACTCTCCAAGAGCTCAAGGAAACCACAAACTGAATCAACGAGAAGACAGATACAGAACCCTAGAAGAATTCAGGAAAATCAATCAGGAACAAAACAACAAGAGAAATACACAATTAGAACTCATACAAAAACAGCAGTTAATTAAAACCAGAAAATTAACACTAAAATTACAGAGTTAGACAACACAGTGGAAGGACAAAAGAATAGATTAGAATTGGTTGAAGAATGCATTTCCAAGCTAGAAGACAAATCCCTTGACACCAGCCTGTATGAACAAAAATCAGAACAAAGATTTAAGAGAAATGAAGAGAACCTAAGGGTTATATGGGATGACATGAAAAGAAACAACATATGCCTGATTGGAATACCTGAATAAGAGGAGGGGGAAAGAAAAGACCCATTGAGAAAATTGTGGAAGACTTGCTAACAGAAAAATTTCCCCATATCATGAAGGAAGAAAATATATCCATCCAAGAAGCTCAACAGACCCCACAGAGGATAGAGCCCAAGAGAAAGTCACCAAAATATAATCAAACTCTCCAAAACCAAAAGAATCTTAGGAGCACTTCAGGAAAAATGAAATGTCACCTACAATGGACAATCAATAAGACTAAGTTTTGATTTCTCAGCAGAAACTATGCCGGCAGGAAGGCAGTGGAATGACATATATAAAACACTGAAGGAAAAGAACTTCCAACCAAGAATTATATATCCAGTGAAATTGTCCCTCAAGTATGAGAGTGGAATCAAAACATTCTCAGACAAACAGAAATTAAGGGAATTTGTGAAAACCAGACCAACCCTACAAGAAATGTTAGAGGAAGTCCTTACAATAGAGAACCCACAACAGAAAACAACAAATTAAAATCAGAACATTTGACATTATCTCATAGAAAATAAATCAGAAATAGATGCTCAAAATAATCTCATAATATAATGTACACAATGAAAAAAGAGAGTCAATCTGCAGATGACACCAGCAACAAAGCAAATAGAAAGAATAAAATCTTTAATTACAAAACTTCCAAATGGAGAGGAAGCCAGGACAATGTCTTTTTAGAACAGACTGTTCTAAACTAAGGGAGATAAAAATTTACTTCAGGGTAGCCACAAAGAAAATGAACAATCCCTTAATCAAACTCAGAAAATAGAAAAACACATAGCCTTAGTAAGTACAAAACCAACAATAATGAAAAAAAAAAAAAAAAAAAAAAAACTGATAACAAAATGACTGCCATCGAGTCAATCCAACTCATAGCGACCCCCTTTGGGTTACCAAGGTGGTAAATCTTTACAGAAGTAGACTGCCCCATCTTCCTTCTGAA
>NW_006923848.1:6339-7916 GCF_000298275.1 Orycteropus afer afer
AAAAAAAAAAAAAAAAAACACCTGATAACAAAATGAGCTCTGCACAGAAAAATATTTGCAACAAGGAAATCACCTACAACACAACAAAAAACACAGCAATAAATTCACAGCTATCACTAGTTATACTCAATGTGAATGGACTAAATGCACCAGTCAAGAGAAAGAGAGTGGCAGATTAGATAAGAAGACCCAACAATATGTTGATTACCAGAGACCCACCTTAGACACTGAGATAAAAACAAATTAAAAATTAAGGGTGGAAAAAAAATATACCAAGCCAATGGCCACCAAAAAAGAATAGGAGTGGCAATATTAATTTCTGATAAAATAGATTTAAAGGTGAAAAACAGCATAAGGGACAAAGAAAGAAGCTATATGATGCTAAAACGATCAATTGACCAAGAACACATAAACATAATTAATATCTATCCACCCAATGAAAGTGCTCCAAAATATGTAAAACAAATATTAACTGAATTGAAAGGAAAAACAGACAACTCTACAATAATAGTAGGAGACTTTCACACACTACTTTGAAGGAGGGACAGAACAACTAGGAAAAAAAAAACTCAACAAAGATACAGAGGAACTCAACACAATCAATCAACTTGACTACATAGACATATACAGAGGACTCCACCCAACCAAAAGCACAATACACATTCTTCTTCAGTGTACATGGATCATTCTCTAGAATAGACCATACATTAGCACACACAACTAGCCTCAATAAATTAAAAGAAAACATTGAAATACTACAAAGCAGCTTCTCAGACCATGATGCTATAAAATGAAAACTCAATAATAGGAAGATGAAGAAAAAAATATATCAGATATGTAGAAACTGAATAATACACTGCTCAAAAACGACCGGGTAAAAGAAGAAATAAAGTGTGAAGTAAAAAGAAATCCTAGGAAAAAATGAGAATGAAGACACAACTTACCAAAACCTTTGGGACACAGCAAAAGCAGTACTCCAAAGTTAATTTATAGCAATAACTGCACACATCATAAAAGAGGAAAGAAACAAAATCATCACTCTAACTCAAGTCACAATAACAATTAGACATCGAGCAACAAAAGAAACCTACAGTATCTAGGAGTAAGGAAATAATAAAGATCAGAGCAGAAGTAAATGATACAGAAAAAAAAGAGAAAATCAACAAAACAAGAAGCTGGTTCTTTGAAAAGATTGACAAAATTGGCAAACAGCAAATTTAACAAGGGAAAAGAAAGAGGAGATGCAAATAATATGAATAATAAATGAAAAGGGTGACATCACAGCAGAACCAACTGGAATAAAAAAAGATAATAACTGAATATTATGAAGAATTGTACTCCAAAAGATTTGAGAAACTAAAAGAGATGGACAAGCTTCTAGAAATACAAGACCTACCTAAATTATCCCAGTCAGGAGAGGAAAATGTGTCTCTCTTGTAGTGCACACACTAGTTCCCTCTAGCATCTTAGTGCCTGAAAAAAACTAGGTGCAGCAGTTTGAAATGGGGATTCTGGCGCTCTAAATAGCTCATTAAATCAGAGTACGCAAAATTCAGGGGAGCAGGATTAGAAAGGAG
>NW_006923848.1:8238-9492 GCF_000298275.1 Orycteropus afer afer
TGTGGTAAACTGTGGTCAATGACATGAGACAAAGTATAAGTGAACTGCTGTATGGAAAGTGAATTTGCTCTGTAAATCTTCACCCAAATCACAATAAAAAAAATAATAATAAAAAAAGAGAAAGCCTCACAGTTCACACCTGACAGTCACTCAAAGGATAAAGGGCCATGCTCTTCTGCGTGGATTCACAAATTGTGAAATCCTATGTCCCATATCCACTCTGTGCTAAAAATTGTTGCTAAGAGCGGAACCCGAGTCCTCTTCTGTGTATCCACTTTGCGATTCTGTTTATTCAGAGAGTTTCTCTTCCCTTTCCCCAACTCCTTCTAGACTCTGTGGCAGTTTAAGCTAAGGGGTACTGTTCCATTGCCCATTATGATCTCCGTCCCCACTCAAAGCCCCAGCTCACCTTCAAAAACTCGCAGTTTTGCTATTATGAGTCTTTAATGCCTGTGGGTTCCATGATGTGATTTTTTCCCCTCCTGCTCGACCTTCTTTGTATTTCTAATGACTCTTCTTCAGCTTCGATGGCTGGAGGGATTCCTTTATTTTTCTCAGTCATTTAACCTGCTCCCTTTCACCACCTACTATTAATCTAATATTTTGCCTTCTCATTAGCTCCTCATAACTGCATTATCGTTATTTGCATTTGCTTTACCCACTTTCTCAACTTCTCTGTTGATATATGGACTAAGCATGCAGACTGTCAGTATGGTACCATCTTCCTTAGCTTACTGTTTTCCAGGTCCTTCCTTTTTATTAATGAACAAAGTTCCATGGTATGAATATATCACATTTTGACTATCAATTTATCAGTAGATGAACATGTGAGTGGTTTCCAACTTTTGGCTACTATTGATAATGCTGCTATGAACACTCTTGTGCAAGTGTTTGTGTGGATATATGTTTTTGTTTCTCTTGGGCATATATTAAAAGTGGAATTGCTGGGTCAAATAGTAACTCTATGTTTAACTTTTCTTTAAAAAATTATTGTGATAAAATATATATGGCAAAAACATTTGCCATTTCAACCACTTGTACATGTAAATTCAGTGATGTTAATTACATTCACCATGCAATTAACCATCACCACTATCCACTTCCCAATTTTTTATCATCATGCTTAACAGACCTCAGTACTCTTTAAGTAATAACTTCCTGTTTCCCACTCCCACACATCTGGTAACCACAATAGACTTTAGTCTCTAAGTATTTGCCTATTCTAGATATTTCATATGTGTGGGATCATACAAT
>NW_006923848.1:9592-11021 GCF_000298275.1 Orycteropus afer afer
TGTCTGGCTCTGGGTACTACAGAAATGGTAGCAGAGAGGAGAATAAAGCTGCAAGTGGGTGGGCCCTGCGATGAACTCCCATCATGGATCAGAGCAGTTATCCTAATCCAGCTTTTTAGGATGGAGGAGACTGGAGAGGGGAGTTTTTGTGGTTGTCTGAACCTGATGGAAAGTGGTGGTCCCCTAACAACAGGAGTCTTTGCTGAACTTGAGCTGTTGGTCTGCAAGTAACAGTATCATAATTAGCAGCCCACTACAAGCCCTAGATACTGTTCCTGGCACTTTGGAGCTTCCCCCCCTCACCTTTCTCTCTTTTTGCCCCCTTTCTCTGCCTCTACCCTGCCTCATCCAATAGAAAAACCACATTCAGCCACCAAAACACCTGCCGGCTTGAATCCTAAACTCCCTTTATGACAAACAGACCTGCATTCACTTTCCACACAGCAATTCCATCTTCACAGAGAAAACTGAAAAGCAACCCAGCACATCTGAATTAATAGCCAAAAAAAAAAAAAAGTACAAAAAAACCAGTTCCACCTTTCCAAAATATTAAATCATAAAACCAAGACAAAACAAATCAATATATAACTAACAGTTAAAGACAACTTCAAAATGTGTAGGAAACAAAAGGCAACCTCAAAACAAACAAACAACAAAAAAAAAACAGGATAAGACAACAGAAGTAAAATACCCAACAAAAGTCTTATTACATATGGAGGAAGAGAAGGCAATAGAAGTATCCAAAAAGGATTTAGAAGGAATGTTTATAGAACTATACAAGGGCTTCCCAACACCAAACCAAGCCAAACAATGCTGGCAAGTTGGATCTGACTCATAGCGACCCGTCGTTGGGTTTCCAAGGTGGTATCACTAGAGTAGTAGATTCTGCAACCTTCCTTCCGATGAGAGGCTGGTGGATTTGAACCACCAGCCTTCTGGTTAGCAGTCAAATGCCTTGGGATCCCCAAACAGAAGCAAGGAGAACACAGACAGTGCCCTGGAAGAACTCAGGAAAACCATTCAAGAACAAAATAACAAGATCGAAGCTGCCATCTAGATGCAACAATGGGTCTCTCCTCGTCCGGAGCAAAGAAGAATGAAGAAAAACAAAATTTATGGAAACAATTAGTCCTGGAGACTGGTACACCATCCAATCTGCAGCCTATATGACTATGATACCAAAAGAACTAGATGGTGCCTGGCTACCACTGTCATCCACTTGGAAGGGGATCTATGTAGGAGATCCTTGATAGAGAGGGAGAAGAATGTGAAACAAAACTCAAAATCATTTGGATTAAATAAAAAAAAATAAGGAGGGGACCAGGTTTGCTGGTCCGATAGAGCCTGGTGCAACCACTGAGACTATGACCCCTAGCTGCCCTTCAGGTCTGGAATTGAACCCACACCTGTGGTTTCCAGCCAAACAAAA
>NW_006923848.1:13144-14507 GCF_000298275.1 Orycteropus afer afer
TGAAGGAAAAGAACTTCCAACCAAGAATCCTATATCCAGCCAAATGGTCCATCAAATATGAGGGTGAAATCAAGACATTCTCAGACAAACAGAAATTAAGGGTTTTGTGAAAACCAGACCAACCTTACAAGAAATGCTTAAGGAAGTCCCTCTAATAGAGAACCCATAACATAGAACAACAAAATCAGGACATATGATATCAACACTAAAACCAGATCAGAAACAGATGCTCAAAATAAGACCATAAAACAATGTACACTAAAAACCAAGGAAGACAGTCTGCACACAACAACAGCAACTAACCAAATAGAGGGAATAAAAGTTCTTGGTACAAACTTCCAAATGGAGAGGAAAACAGGACAATGTCCTCATAGAACAGAATGTTCTAAAAATATAGAGACAAGAATTCACTCCAAGGTAACCACAGAGAAAATTAACAATCCCCTAAGCAAATCCAGAAGGAAGGAAAACACATGGGTTTAGTAAGCACAGAACCAACAATAAAGAAGAAAATAGAGGAAACACTTCACAACAAAATGAACTCAGTATAGAAAAGTATATGGACCAAGGAAATTCTAACAACATGACAAAGAAAGAAAAACACAATAGAATGACAGCAATTAATTCTTATCTATCACTAATTACACTCAATGTGAATGGAATAAATGCACCAATCGAGAGAAAGAGAGTGGCAGACTGGATAAGAAAAGAACACCCATTGAAATGCTGCCTAAAAGAGACCCACGTTAGACACAAAGATAAAAACAAATTAAGAGTTAAGGAGTGGAAAAAATATACCAAGCTAACGATAACCAAAAAAGAGCAGGAGTGGCAATATTACTTTCTGATAAAATAGACTTTAAGGTGAAAAACCACGTAAGACACAAAGAAGGACACTATATGATTCTGAAAGGGTCAATTGACATAGAAGACATTACAATAATAAATATTTATGCATCCAATAAAAGTGCTCCAAAATACATGAAAAAATATTAATTGAATTAAAAGGGACAATAGACAGCTTTATAATAGTAGTAGGATACTTTTACACACCACTTTCAGAGAGGAACAGATCAACTAGAAAAAAAACTCAACAAAGATACAGAAAAACTCAACAAAACAATCAACCAGGTGAAGTTCCGGTAAGATGGCAGACTAAGCAGAAAGCCTGCACAGACCCTTTTCAACAAAGAAAAGGAGAACCAATTAACACAGACACAGAAGATAATCCTGGACCCCTGAACCTTGAAGGGAAAGATATAGAAGTGGACTAAACCCAAACTAGCAGAAGAATTTGCGTGAAAATACCAATAAAAGATACATACAGAGCTACAGTCTGGCAGCGATCCTGAGCGATCTTGAA
>NW_006923848.1:14607-17759 GCF_000298275.1 Orycteropus afer afer
GACTATGGTCCCAAGTCGGCAGGCCTGGTGATTCTCTCTCTCAAGGTGTATGGATGGATGTCTCTGAGAGGTTACTCCAACTTTGTCTTCTGTTGCTTCTGTAATATATGTGGCTAGTTTTGTACCACATGTGCATATGTAAGATTATCTTCAGTTAAATCTATCCTTGGTCTAGGGTATATTCCTGTTTGCCAACCCTCACCTGATCTTCTCACTTATCTATGCATTTATCTGTAGGCTAGTGTTTGGTGTTAGTGGTAATGCAGTATTGTGCTTATATTATTCTTTGTCTCTGATGTCTATATCCTATGGGCACATTTCAGTGTCCTTTCTTTCCCCAATGTCATCATGCTGGTCACAAACTCTTTCCATACTGTCCCCCCCGTCACCCAAATCAACGTGTGACCCCAGCTAGTCCAAAATTTTCCCTCCTCTTCCCTCCCATCCCCAGTAACCTACAAAGTGAGTGTCTTTCCCTATGTCAACCTTTCCTTGACTTTTAACAATGGGCTTATACAATATTTGTCCTTCTGTGATTGACTTATTTCACTCAGTATAATGTTTTCCAAATTCATCCATATTGTGAGATGATTTGTTCATCCTTCATTATTCTTTAACATAGCATAGTATTCTATTGTGTGAATATACCATAGTTTGGTTATCCGTTCATCTGTTGATGGACATTTAAGTTGTTTCCATGTCTTTAATATAGTGAATTGTGCTGCGATGAACATGGGTGTGCATATATCTGTTCATGTCCTGTCTCTCACCTCTTTAGGATATATTCCTAGAAATGGAATTGCTGGATCAAATGGTTTTTCTTTTTTCAGTTTTTTAAGGGAAATGCCATACCATTTTCCACAAGGGTTGTACCATTTTGCAGTCCAACCAGCAGTGTACAAGTGTTCCAATCTCTCCACAACCCGCCAGCATTTGTTACTTTCTGTCTTCTTGAACTTTGCTATTATTGCTGGGGTGACATATCTCATTGTTGTTTTGATTTGCATCTCTCTAATGGCTAATGATCATGTGCGTTTCCTCATGTGTGTTGGCCACCAGTGTATCATCTTTAGTGAAGTGTCCGTTCATGTCCTTTACCCAATTTTGAATTGGATTGTTTGTCTTTTTGGTGTTGAGGTTTTAAAGTTTTCTATAAATTTTGGGGATAAGTCCTGTGTCAGATATGTCATCGCCAAATATTTTTTTCCCAATCTGTAGGTTCTCTTTTTACCCTTTGGGAGAAGTCTATCTATGCGCATAAGAATTTAATTTTTAAGTGGTCCCAGACATTTAGCTTGTCTTCCAATGCCTGTGCATTTTGAGTTATGCTTGATAGTCTATTTATGCCATAAATTTGGGCTCCTAGATTTGCCCCTATT
The DNA here is from genome assembly GCF_000298275.1 of Orycteropus afer afer. NCBI lineage: Eukaryota > Metazoa > Chordata > Mammalia > Tubulidentata > Orycteropodidae > Orycteropus > Orycteropus afer. The sequence goes on from NW_006923848.1 coordinate 15,987, forward strand.
TTATCTTTGATGAACTGTATACTTTTTGGTTTTACATTTAAGTCTTTGATCCAACTTGAGTTTTTTTTTTGTGTGTGTGTATATGGGGTGTGGTATGGGTCTTCTTTTATTTCTCTAGAAGTGGATATCCAATTTTGCCAGCATCATTTGTTAAAGAGGCTCTCTCCTCCATTTAATGGGTTTTGGTACTTTGTAAAAAATCAACTGACTATAGATGGATGGGTCTATTTCTTTGTTTTCTATACTGTTCCATTTGTCTGTCTGTCTATCATTGTACCAGTGCCACACTGTTTTAACTACTGTGGCTGTATAAGTAGGTTTTGAAATCCAGGAGTGTGAGTCCTCCTACTTTTTTTTTTTCTTCAGCAGTGCTTTACATATTCAAGGTCTCTTTCCTTTCTATATGAAATTAATAATTTGTTTTTCCATATCCTTAAAAATGTTGATGTGTCTGGATCAGGATTGCATTGAATGTATAGATTGCTTTGGGTAATATTGACATTTTCACAATATTCAGTCTTCCTATCCATGAACAAGGCAGGTTCTTCCATTTATGTAGATGCCCTGTAGTTTCTTGTTTTCTTTGTATAGGTCTTTTGTGTCTCTGGTTAGATTTATTCCTAAATATTTTAGCTTTTTGGTAGCTATTGTAAATGGTATTGTTTTCCTTATTTCCTTTTCAGAGGCTTCTTTGTTGATGTAGAAGAATCCAAGCTATTTTTGTATGTTGACTTTGTATCCTGCCACCTTGCTGAACGTTTCTATTAGTTCCAGTTTTTTTTTTTTTTTGCTCAGTCTCTTGGGTTTTCTATGTACAGGATCATGTCATCTGAAAAAAGAGATAGCTTTACTTCCTGTTTGCTGATTCAGGTGCCTTTTATTTCTTTTCCTTGTCTTATTGCCCTGGTTAGGACTTCCAATAAAATGTCAAATAGAAGTGGTGGTAGAGGGCATCCTTGTCTGTTCCCATTCACAAGGGGAATGCTTTGAGTCTTTCTCCATTAACCATAATGTTGGCTGTTGGCTTTGTATATATGCCTTTTACTATGTCGAGGATTTTCTTTTCTATGTTTATTTTGCTGAGAGTTCTGAACCAGAATGGGTGTTGGATTTTATCTAATGCCATTTTTTCATCTATTGATATGATCATATGGTTCTGTTGTTTTGTTTTCTTTATGTGGTGGTTTACATTGGTTGATTTTCTGATGTTGAACCATCCTTGCGTACCTGCTATGTATCACACTTGGTCAGAATATATTATTTTTTTTGATATGTTGTTTTTTGTTTTTTCTTTTTATTGTGATTTGGGTGAAAATTTACAGACCAAATACACTTTCCATACACCAGTTCACATGCACTTTGTCTCATGACATTGACCACAGTTTACCACAATGCAACAGCTCCCCTCCCACTTCCTCCTGACAGTTACCTCTTCCCTGTGTCCAACCTTCCATGCATTCCTGCCCCCTGAGCTGTCTCCCTGTGCATAAGCAGCCCTTCTTTCTCCCATGCTTGTTCTCTCCAAGGAGTGTATCTACCTCAGATAAATGTTCAACTCATATGCCTGTCCATTGTTTGGCTGGAAGCCACAGGCGTGCATTCAATTCCAGACCTGAAGGGCAGCTAGAGGCCATAGTCTCAGTGGTTCCACCAGACTCCATTGGGCCAGCAAACTGGGTCCCTTACTTTTTTTTTCCCAAATGATTTTGAGTTTTGTTCCATATTGTTCTCCCGGTCTATCCAAGATCTCCTACATAGATCTTCTTCCAAGTG
>NW_006923848.1:18437-20155 GCF_000298275.1 Orycteropus afer afer
CATTTATTAAACAAACATTCTCTTCCCCATTAAATGGATTTTGGTACTTTGTAAAAAATCAACTGACTATAGATGGATGGGTCTATTTCTTTGTTTTCTATACTCTGAGGAGAAGCAGTATTACAACTCCCTGATAAGGAATTCAAAAGAATAATATTTAGGTACCTTCAACAGATTAAGAGAGGAAAACACAGATAAAACTCTAGAACAATTTCAAAAGAAAATACAAGGGTAAAATGACAAAATAAATGAAAAATTAGAAGTGATACAAAATCTACAGCTAGAAATTAAGAAGATTGATACTAAACCTTCAGAAATAAGTAACACATTGAACGGGAAAAGGAGTAAAGTTGGATCAATGGAAGACAGAATTAGTTAGATTGAAGGCAAATACCTCAATATTTCTTTGGAAGGAAATCAATCAGAAAAAAGATCAAAACAAAATGAAGAAAGCCTAAGGATCATGTGGGATACCATCAAAAGGAATAACCTACATGTAATTGGAATTCCAGCACAGGAAGAGACAAATAAAACCACAGAAAAAATTGTCAAAGATTTACTGGCAGAGAATATCCCTGGTATGATAAAGGATGAGAATATATCCATTCAGGAAGCCCAATGAACTCCAAATAGGATAGACCCCAAAAGAAAATCACCAAGGCATATCATCATGAAACTCACCAAAACCAATGACAAAGAAAGAATCCTGAAAGCAGCATGGGAAAAACGAAAAATTACCTACAAGGGGGAACCAATAAGAAGAAGCTCCGATTTCTCAGCAGAAACCATATAGGCGAGAAGACAGTGGAATGGTATAGATAAAACCCTGAAAGAAAAAAAAATTCCAACCAAGAATTATATACCCAGCAAAATTTTCCCTCAAATATCATGGTGAAATTAGGACATTTCCAGATAAGCAGAAATTAAGGAAATTCATTAAAACCAGACCAACCTTACAAGACATGCTCAAAGGACAGAGAACAAACAACAGCAAACAACAACTGGCCATTAACACACATGATGACATAACCCAGACACCATCCCAGTTATGGAATTATCCAAAGTAAATAAGCCTATAAGATTGTAAAAAGGGAACCAGAGCCATCAATTGACAAATGAGGATGACTATAAACCAAAAAGAGGGAAAAAATTGTGTAGTTACAGAACTTCTAAATGGTAGAGAAGTCAAGACAACTATAAGATAGAACAGACTGTTCTAAATTTGGGGAGAAAATTACAAATCAAAGGGTAATCTCAAAGAAAAATTATAAACCTTCACATCAAAATAAAAAAGAGGAACATCACAAATATTTAGCAAATACTAAAACAATAGCAACTGTGTTAGGCTGGGTTCTCTAGAGAAGCAAAACCACTAAACCTTATATATACATATAGAGAAAGAGAAATTTATCTTAGGAAAATGTCTCACACACTTATAGAAGCTGGCAAGTCCCAAGTTCTTGGGTCAAACGTCAAGCTGGAGGCTTTTCCTTACTCGTGCTCCTGCAGGGGCTGACAAGCTCAAGGTTGGCAGGCAGTATGCTGGCTGTTAACTCCAATGAATGACGAATCCAAGATCTCCAGGCTGAATGGTGGATTGTTCACTCACAGACCGTTGGAGGAAGCACAACAGAATCCTGATCCACAGAAGAGTGTCTCTTTTTCCAGGAAGTCCATGAATATACTGGAAGCAGGCCACACCCCTAGGGAAACTCCCT
>NW_006923848.1:20825-24566 GCF_000298275.1 Orycteropus afer afer
ACCTCAGGCACTACACCACCAGAGGACCCAATGAAAGAGCCCCAAAATATATAAGTCCAACTCTAACAGAACTGGAAAGTCAAGGAGATGACTCCACAGTCATGTTGTTGTCATTGTTGTTATGTGCCGTTGAGTCAGACCCGACCATGGCAACCCCTCCTTGGGTGTCTGAGGTGGTATCACTATGGAAGTGGATTACCCAGCCCTCCTTCCAAGGAGAGGTTGGTAGGTTTGAACCACCAGACTTCTGGTTAGCAGTCAAGTGCCTTAAGCACTACGCTACCAGAGCTCCAACTGCCATAGTAGGAGACTTTAATACACCACTTTCAATCACAGATAGAACAACTGTAAAGAAACTCAACAAAGACACAGAAGAACTAAACAATACAATCCACCAACTTGACCTTATAGACATCTACAGAGCACTTCACCCAACAACAGCACAATATACAGCACATGGAACATTCTCCAGGTAGACCATATGTTAGGCCACAATGCAAGCCTCAATAAATTTCAAAACATTGAAATACTGCAAAGCATCCTCTCAGATCACAATGCTATGAAATTAGAAATCAATGTTAGGAAGAGGAATGGAAAAAGAGGAAACAAATTGCAACGGAATAAAACCCTCCTTGAAAATGACTGGGTAATAGAAGAAATAAAAATGAAATTAAAAAAATTTTCTTGAACCAAATGAGAAAGAAAACACAACATAACAAAATCTTTGGGACACAGCAAAGGCAGTTATCAGAGGTCAATTTATAGCAAGCAATGCACACATCAAAAAAGAAGAAAGAACCAAGATCAACACTTTCTTCCAACATCTCCAACAATTAGAAAAAGAGCTGCAAAAAAAAAACCCTACTGTCACCAAAGAAAAGAAGTAATAAAGATTCAAATGGAAATAAATGAAACAGAAAATAGAAAGACAATAGAAAAAAATCAACAAGACTAGTACACAAAGACTTCATTAAAAAGGGAAACTACAGACCAATATCCCTTATGAATATATATGGAAAAATTTTCAACAAAATACTAGCCAATAGACTCCAACAACATATCAAAAAATAATTCATTATGATGAAGTGGGGTTCATACCAGCCATGCAAGGATGGTTCAACATTAGAAAAACAATCAATGTCATCCATCATATAAATAAAACTAAGGAAAAGAATGACATGATTATATCAATTAATGCAGAAAAGGCATTTGATAAAATCCAACACCCATACCTGATAAAGACTCTCAGCAAAGTAGGAATAGAAGGGGAATTCATCAACATAATAAAGGGTATATATGCAAAACCAACAGCCAACATCATTCTCAATGGAGAGAGACTGAAAACATTCCTCTTGTGAACAGACACCAGACAAGGATACCCTCTATCACCCCTTCTATTCAACAATGTATTGGAAGTTTTAGACAGGGCAATAAGGCAAGAAAGGGCAATCAAAGGTATCCAAATTGGTAAGGAAGAAGTCAAACTATCCCTATTGGCTGTTGATCTGATCCTATACATAGAAAAGCCAAGAGACTCAGTAAAAAAACTACTGAAACTAATTGAGAGATTTAGCATAGTGGGAGGATACAAGATCAATATATAAAAATCAGTTGGACTCCTCTATGCCAGCAAAGAGATTGTTGAAAAGGAAATAAGGAAATCAATACCATTTACAATGTTGTTGTGATGTGCCATGGAGTCAGACCCAACTCACAGCGACCCCTCCTTGGGTTTCTGAGGCAGTATCACTACGGAAGTAGATTGCCCCATCTTTCTTCCAAGGAGTGGCTGGTGGGTTTGAACCACCAGCCTTCTGGTTAGCAGTCAAGTGCCTTAGGCACTATGTTACCAGAGCTCCTACCATTTATAATAGCTACCCAAAAAGAAAAAAAAAAAATACTTGGGAATAAATCTTACCAGGGACACAAAAGACCTTTACAAAGAAAACTACAAATCACTGGTTCAAGAAAACATAAGAGATCTACATAAATAGAAGAACATACAGTGGTCATGGATAGGAAGATTAAACATTGTGAAAATGTTAATACTACCCAAAGCAATCTATACATTCAATGCAATTCCAATCCATATCCCATCAGCATTATTTGAGTGTATGTAAAAAACCAATCACTAACTTTATATGGAAAGGAAAGAGACCTCAAATAAGCAAAGCACTATTGAGGAAGAAGAACAAAGTAGGAGGTCTCACACTCTCAGATCTCAAAACCTACTATACATTCACAAAAGTCAAAACAGCCTGGTACTGGTACAACAAGAGACACATAGATAAGTGGAACAGAATTGCAAACCCAGAAATAGATCCATCGACCTATGGTCAGCTGATTTTTGACAAAAGGCTGAAATCCATTACATGAGCAAGGGGTGTTCTTTTTAACAAATGAAGCTGGCAAAAAATGGATATCCCTTTGCATAAAAACGAAGCAAGATCCATACCTCACACAATACACAAAAACTAACTCCAGATGGATCAAAAACTTAAATGTGAAACCTATAACTATAAAGTTCCTCAAGGAAAAAAATAGGGGCAAATTTAGGAGCACTAATTATGGCATAAATATACTCTGAAGCATAAGCCAAAATGCACAAGAAGCGAAAGATAAACTAGATGAATGGGACCTTGTAAAAATTAAATTTTTATATGCTTCCAAAGGCATCTCCAAAAGAGTAAAAAGAGAACCTACAGATTGGGGGAAAAAAATATTTGGCAACAAATAAGGGGCTTATCTCTGAAATTTATAGAAAACTCCAACATCTCTACAACAAAAAGATTAACAATCCAAATAAAAAAAGGGCAGAAGACATGAATAGACACTTCACCAAAGAGGATATTCAAGTGATCAGGAAATACATGACTAAATGCTCATGATCATTAGCCTTCAGAGAGATGCAAATCAGAACAGTAATGAGATAACATCTCACCCCAGCACTAATGGCAAAGTTCAACAAGACAGAAAGTAACAAATGCTGGAGAGGATGTGGAGACATTGGGACTCTCATACACTCCTCATGGGACTGTAAAATGATACAACTACTGTGGAAAGCAGTATGACAATTTCTTTTCTTTTTCTTTTTTTTTTTTTAAATTGTGATTTGGGTGAAAATTAACAGAGCAAATTCACTTTCTATACAGCAGTTCACATACACTTTGTCTCATGATATTGACCACAATTTACCACAATGCAACAGCTCCCCTCTCACTTCCTCACAATCGTTACCTCTTCCCTGTGTCCATCCCTACATGTACTCCTGCCCCCTGAGCTATCTCCCTGTGCATAAGCAGCCCTTCTTTCTCCCATGATTGTTATCCCCAAGGAGTGCATCTACCTCAGATAAATGTTCAACTCATATGTCTGTCTTTTGTTTGGCTGGAAGCCACAGGTGTGGGTTCAATTCCAGACCTGAAGGGCAACTAGGGGCCATAGTCTCAGTGGTTCAACCAGGCTCTATTGGACCAGTAAACCTGGTCACCCCTTTTTCTTTTTCTTTCTCCAAATGATTTTGAGATTTGTTCCACATTGTTCTCCCTCTCTATCAAGGATCTCCTACATATATCCCCTTCCAAGTGGATGGCAGTGGTAGCCAGGCACCATCTAGTTTTTCTGGTCTCATGGTCATATAGGCTGCAGATTGGATAGTGTACCAGTTGCTAGGACTAATTGTTTCCATGAATTTTTGGTTTTCTTCATTCTTCTTTGCTCTGGACGAGGAGAGACCCATTG
>NW_006923849.1:0-2476 GCF_000298275.1 Orycteropus afer afer
CACTTACACTGATGCTGGTCACAGTGCCAGTGACCTTAGCTACACTTACCTATGCTACTTACATTTATGGTGACCCTGGTCACACTAAAAGTGACCTAACTTACACTTATCTTGACTACTTGCATTTACTCTGATGCTAGGAACATTGACAGTGACCTAAGCTAGACATATGTTAACTAGTTAAGTTAGGGTGGTGCTTATCTGTGACAGTGACCCTAGCTATACGTGCTTTACTGACTCACATTTATGGTGATACTGATCACACTGACAGTGACCTTAGCTACTCTACCATAGCTAGCTACTTACATGGATGATGGACACGTTGACCCTACATAGCTAGGCATGCTTTAGTTACTTACACTTATGGTGAGACTGGTCACAAAGACAGTGAACTCTGGCTCACTAATGTTAGCTAGTTAAAGATATGTTGATGCTGGCAACAATGACATTGAACTTAGCTAAATTTCGTTATCTAATTCCAGGTAAAGGGACACTGGTCACACTGACAGTGATCTTGAAATATTTACATTAGATAGTTAAAATTATGGTGACCTATATTAAACTTACCTTAGCTAGTTATATTTAGAGGGATGCTGGACACAGTGGGAGTGCCTTACTGAGACTTACCTTAACTAGTTACATTTAGGGTGATGCTGGTAACACTGACAGTGACTTTAGAAAAAACTATTTTTTTTTCTAATTACAATTTCATTGATGATAGTCACACTTACAGTGACCTCAGGTATGCTTACATGAGCTCGTTGCTGTGACTGTGACTCTGGTCATAATGACAGTGACCTCAGCTACTCTTACCTTAACTAGTTACACTTATGGTGACACTGGTCACATTGTAAGTCACCTCAGCGACAGTTACATTTGTTAAAGCGATGATGATACAGTTCCCAATGATAGTGAATTTTGCTACACTTACATTATCTGGTTTCAGTTAGGGTAATGTTGGTAAGAGTGACAATGATTTTAGAGAGACTGACCTTAGCTAATAATATGGGGATGCTTTTCATACTCACATTGACCATAGTTAGACCCACTTTGTTGTTGTTGTTATGTGCCATCGAGTTGGACGCAAATCATAGCGACCCCTCCTTGTGTTCCTGAAGCAGTATCACAATGAAAGTAGATTGCCCCATCTTCCTTCCGACGAGTGGCTGGTGGGGTTGAACTGCCAGCCTTCTGGTTCACAGCCAAGTGCCTTAGGCACTATGCTAGTTACAAATATGGTGACCTTTGTCCCAGTGACAGTTACCTTAGGAACACTTACCTTAGTGAGTTACAATTACCATCAAGCTGGTCAATGTGACAATGACGTTAGTAAGACTTACTTACAAGCTGTTGACACTGACAGGGATCACAGCTACAATTCTGTTACAAACTCTGAGTTATGGTGATGCGGATAACCATGAGAGTGACCTTAGCTAAATTTAACATAGTGAAAGTTCTAGTGATGCTAGTTACACCGACAATGAACTTAGCTACCCTTACATTAGCTAGTTATAGTTACTCGGGTGATGGACACAGTGACAATGACCTTAGCTACACTTATCTTAGTTAGAGTCATGAAGATGCTGGCCTCAGAGACAGGGAATGTAGCGACACTTACCTTTAATAAGACCTCTTATCTTCAGAGATCTTAGCTACAATTACATTAGCTATATTTACATTAGTGTCCCCCTTTAGGGAAGGTTGATGCTGGTCACAATGACAGTTTCCTAACCTAAAATACCTTTAGCTAGTTACAGTTACTATAACCTGGTCACATTCACAGTGACATTCATTACATTTACCTTACATAGTTACATTTATGCTGATGGCTATGACAGAGACTGTGAACTTATATTCTGGGCTGCTAATGCTACTCTGACAAGCACATACCACAAATGAGATGGCCTTACCGAGCAGGATATTATTCTTACAAATTGGAAGCTTTAAGTCCAAATTCCAGGTGTAAGGCACTACAAACTGGGTGGAAACAGATCAGTCTTTGGCTTCAGATGTGCCTCCTGCTCCTGGCCCACTGGAGCTAGAGGTTTTCTTCACTCAGACAGCTGTTCTCTGTTGAGGCTGAAAAGGCCAATGTAGACAAATCAAAAGGCACAGCTCAGATTTTACCAAACCACAGGGCAGGCCATTCATTCAAGTCTATTGAAAGTCCCAAGTTGGGCAGAGTATGGCAGGCGGCTGGACAATCATTTGCTTACAAGCAGGGTTCAAGCATGCTATAAGATGGAGACCATTCCCAAAGCTGTTTCTTATATATGGGAAGCAGACCACATAAACAAAAACAGCTCAGCAACTCACAGTGGAGTCCACCTTGGAGTTGATTACCAGTCTCATCATGGGGAATACTACATTCAGCTGCCCAGCCACTCACCCAGGCCAAGCCAAGTTGAAACTCCACATTGATCACCACACCTTGGGTACTTTTACCTTAGCTAGTTATATTGATGGTGACTTGGTC
>NW_006923849.1:2806-11173 GCF_000298275.1 Orycteropus afer afer
CTTTAGCTAGACGAATCATAGCTAATTGCAGTGAAGGTGATGCTGCAAACACTGACAGTGACCTTAGGTCAACTTCCTTTAGAGAGATACAGTTAGAATGATGCTGGTCACAGTGATAGCAATGTTAGTGAAAGTTACCTTTGCTGGTACATTTACGTTGATGGTGGACAATGGGACAGTCACTTGACTTTGCCTTCACATAACTACTTACAGTTACATTGATTGACACTGGTCCCAACGACAGAGACCTTACTCTAATTTGCCTTAGCTAGCTACATTTATGGTGACACAAGTTAGAGTGACAGTGACCATTGTTACACTCACATTAGCTCATTACACTTACGGTGATGATGATCACTGCAACAGAGATCTTAGTTAGCCTTATCTTTCCTAGTTTTACTTACACCATATGGGTCACATCACCAGATACCTTATCTGTACATATATTGTCTATTTAGAGTTACAGTGACACTGGTCACACTGCTAGTGACCATAAGGAGACTTAGTCTAGCTAGTTACAGTTAGGGTGATGCTGGTCACTGTGACAGTGACCTTCAGTATATTTATATTACCTATTGTTAGGTTGACTCTGGTGACACTGACAGTGACCACATTCTTTGCTATTTCCACTTATGGTCACGCTGGTCACACTGACAGTGAAGTTAGCTACACTTATCTTAGCTACTTACAGTTACAGTGATGCTGGACACACTGAGAGTGACCTTGGTTAGATTTTTTGTTACCTAGGACAAATATGGAGATGCTGCTAACAGTGACAAAGACCTTACTCATACCTTTACTGAGTCCAGGGATGGTCATGCTGGTCACACTGACAACCACCTTGGCTACACTTACCATAGTTAGTTAAGGTTGCGATGACCATATCAAAACTGAAGGTGTCCTTAACTTGACTCTGTTTTCCTAGTTACACTTAAGGTATTGCTGGTCACAATGACAAAGACCTTTGCTAAACATACCTTAGCTGCTGACATTTATTGTATTGTTAGTCACAGTGACAGGGGCCTAAGCTAGACTTATTGCAATTGGTTACAGTTATGTTGGTGCTGTTCACAGGGACACTGACCTTAGCTACACTTGCTTAAGCCCCTTGCAATCTTGGTGATGCTGGTCACACAGACCATGACCGTAGCTACACTTACCTATGCTACTTACACTTATGGTGACACTGGTCACACTGACAGTGACCTTAACTACACTTAACTGGACTAGTTACATTTACGCTGATTCTAGGAACATGAAGAGTGACAGAAGCTAGACTTAGTTTAAATTCTTACAGTTAAGGTGGTGCTGTTCACAGTGATAGTGACCAAAGCCATTCTTGTTTTAGTGACTTATATTTATGCTGACAATGGTCACGCTGACAGTGATCTTTGCTACACTTACGTTAGCTAGTTAAACACATGTGACCCTACCTACACTTGTTTTAGAGACTTATATTTATGGTGAACCTGCTCTCAATGACAGTGACATTTGCTTCACTTATGTTCGCTACTTAAAGACATGGGGATGCTGGCAAAAATGACAGTGACTTTAGGCAAACTTTGTTAGCTAATTCCAGTTACAGTGATGCTGCTCACACTGAGAGTGACCTGAAAACCTTGGCATTAGCTAGATAAAATTATGGTAACGTTTATTAGACTCAGCTTAGACAGTTACATTCAGGGTGATGTTAGACACAGTGAGAGTGCCTTGCTGAGACTAACCTTAGCTAATTACACTTAGGCTGATGCTGGTGACACTGACTGTGACCTTAGAAAAACTAAGTTTTGATCATTACACTTGCATTGATGGTAGGCACACCTAGTGTTACCTTAGGTATGCTTCCATGAGCTAGTTGCTGTTACTTGGGCTCTGGTCTTAGTTGCTGTTACTTGGGCTCTGGTCTTACTGACAGGGGTCTCAGCTACACTTACCTTTCCTAGTTACACTTATGGTGACACTAGCCACACTGTAAGTGACCTCATCTACATTTACTGTTGTTCAAGTGATGGCAATGCAGTTCCCAATGATAGTGCATTTTTTTCACATCCCTTAGCTGGTTTCAGTTAGGGTGTTGTTGGTAAGAGTGACAGTGATTTGAGAGAGAGACCTTAGCTCAGAACACGGTAATACTTTTCATACTCATGGGGACCTTAGTTACACGTACTTCAACTAGTGACGAGTGTGTTGACCCTTGTTCCAGTGACAGTTACATCACTTACATTAACCATAGCTGGTTACAGTTAACGTCAGGCTGCCCACAGGGACAATGACCTTAGTTAGACTCACCTTTCCTACTTCCAGTTACCATCATGCTGTTCACATCAGTGATCATAGCTACAGTTCTGTTACTAACTGACAGCTATGGTGATGCTGGTAACCATGACCATGACCTGAACTCAATTTACCATAGATAGTTAATCTTCTAGTGACATTAGTCACAGCAACAGTGACCATAGCTAGTTATTGTTACGTTAGCCAGTTACAGTTACTGGGATCATGGACGCACTGACACTGACCTTGCTGTTGTTGTTATATGCCGTCAAGTCGGCCCCGACTCATAGCGATCCCTCTACCCTTATCTTAGTTAGTTACAGTTACGGAGATGCCGTTGACAGTGACAGTGGCGTAGTAAGACTGACCTTTGCTCCCTAAAGGGACACAGATGTGGGTCTCAATGACCTCATCCTTAGGTAAAACACTCTTAGCTAGTTACAGTTACTGTAACCAGGTCACACTCACAATGTCAGGCATTACACTTTTTTTACCTACTTACAGTAACCTTGATGTTTGTGAAAGAGACTGTGTCCTTATAATCTGTCTTCCTGGTGCTGCTCTGACAAGAATATACCACAAATCCTATGGCCTTACCAAGCAAGATATTATTCTTACAATTTAGAGGCTTTAAGTCCAAGTTCCAGGTGCAAGGCACTAGAGGCTGGGTGGAAATACCTCAGCTTTTGGCTTCAGATGTGCCTCTTTCTCCTGGCCCACTGGATCTAGAGGTTCTCTGCACTGGGAGAGCTGTTGGCAGTTGAGCCTGAAAAGTCAAAAGTAGACAAGTCAAAAGGCACAGCTCAGATTTTACAAAACCACATGGCAGGCCATTCATTCAACTACATTGAAAGTCCCAAGTTGGGCAGAGCATGGCAGGCAGCTGGACAACGATTTGGTTACATGCAGGGTTCAAGCATGCTATAAGATGGAGACCATTCCCAAAGCTGTTTCTTACATATGGGAAGCAGACCACATACCAAAAAGCAGCTCAGCCACTCACAGTGGAGTCCACCTTGGAGTTGATTACCAGTCTCATCATGGGGAATACTACATTCAGCTGCCCAGCCACTCATTCATGCCAAGCCAAGTTGAAACTCCACATTGACCACCACACCTTGGCTAGTGTACCTTAGCTAGTTATATTGATGGTGACTTGGTCACACTTACAGTGACACAGGCGATATTTAATTGCCCTTAGAGAGACTTAGTTTAATTAGGCAATAATGGTGAGGCAGGATGCAATGACAGTGCTTTATTTAGTCTTCCATTAGCTAGTTTCTGTTACGGTGAAACTCTTCATAGTGACCGTGCCTAAACTTATGTTTACTTCTTAGAGTTACAGGATGCTAGGGGTCTGATTGCTACCTCAGCTATACTTACATCAGCTTGTTACTCTTAGGATGATATTGATCACAGTGACAGTGTCATTAGTTACACTTAATTTCCTTAACTATTTACAGTTACAGCGAAGCTGGGCACTCAGACAGTGACTTTAGCTAGAAGGATCATAACTAATTGCAGTGAAGGTGATGCTGCACAAACTGACAGTGACCTTAGGTCCACTTCCTTTAGAGGGATACAGTTAGAATGACACTGGTCACAGTGATAGTAACATTAGTGAAACTTACATTTGCTGGTACAGTTATGTTGATGGTGGACAATGGGACAGTCAACCTTATTTTGCCTTCACTTAACTATTTACAGTTGGATTGACACTGTTCCCAACGACAGAGATCTTACTCACACATGCCTTAGCTAGCTAAACTTATGGTGACACAAATTACAGTGACAATGACCATCGTTACACTCACATTAGCTCATTATACTTACAGTGATGATGGTCACTGCAAAAGTGATCTTAGTTAGCCTTATCTTTCCTAGTTTCACTTACAGCACATGGGTCACATCACCAGAGACCTTATCTATACATATGCTGTCAAGTTAAGGTTCCAGTGACGCTGGTCACACTGCAAGTGACCATAAGGAGACTTAGTCTAGCTAGTTACAGTTACAGTGATGCTGGTCACTGTGACAGTGACCTTTGGTAGATTTACATTATCTATTGTTAGGTTGACTGTGGTGACACTGACAGAGACCTCATTCTTAGCTACTTCCACTTATGGTCACGCTGGTGACAATGACAGTGAACTCAGTTACACTTAACTTAGCTAGTTACAGTTAGGGTGATGCTGGACACCCTGAGAGTGACGTTGGTTACATTTACATTACCTAGTTACAAATATGGTGATGTTGCTCACAGTGACAAAGACCTTACTCTTACCTTAACTAACTCCAGGGATCCTCATGCTGGTCAGACTGACAGCGATCTTAGCTACACTTACCTTAACTACTTAGGGTTGTGATGACCATATCGAAACTGAAGGTGTCCTTAGCTTGACTTTCTTTTCCTAGTTACAGTTAAGGTGTTGCTGGTCACAATTACAATGACCTTTGCTAAACATACCTTAGCTGCTGATATTTACTGTATTGTTAGTCACAGTGACAGGGGCCTAAGCTAGACTTATTGCAATTGGTTACAGTTACGTTGGTGCTGTTCACAGGGACAGTGACCTTAGCTACACTTGCTTAAGCCCCTTACAATTACGGGGATGCTGGTCACAGAGACCATGACCGTAGCTACCCTTACCTATGCTACTTACACTTATGGTGACACTGGTCATGCTGACAGTGACCTTAACTACACTTAACTGGGCTAGTTACACTTACGCTGATTCTAGAAACATGAACAGTGACCTAAGCTAGACTTAATTTAAATTCTTACAGTTAAGGTGGTGCTGTTCACAGTGATAGTGACCAAAGCTATCCTTGTTTTAGAGACTTACATTTATGCTGACAATGGTCATAGTGACAGTGACCATTTAAAGAGGAGGCTGAGGCTGGCTCTGTGTCCCCAGCTTCCACAGTCCCCAGCGGGTGGCCGCACTGCCTTTCTAACCATACCCAGGGCTTTTCCAAGCATGCCCAGTCTCACCAAACCCGAGAACCCTGTCGGTGCTCCGTCCCTTCTGGCCATAGTGCCCATCCAGCCATGACATGCCATGCCATGCCATGCCCTTCAAGCGCTGCAGCTCAAATAGCCCCTTGCCCACGGGCCCTCCTGATCCCAACCGGGGCCACCTCCCAGATTCCTCCCCAGGCAACTGCCAAACTCTCGGGCTCGGCTGTGTGAGTGAGGCAACATATCCCTTACGGTGTGGGGAGTCATTTATTGGGGTACTGTCCAACCCCCAATCCACGCTGTGCCTGGCCCTGGGAAGCCAAGGTTCCACAAACATTGGCCCGGGCTTGGCCAGGTGTCCCCACCACACAGGCCCTACCTGGTGTGAGGAGCCAGTCATCACATGGGGTGCCTCCCCTAGCCAAGCAGACCTCACTGCCAGGTGTGCCCTCTGGGTAGGCACCGCTGCATGATCCGTTGTCTCCCGTGTCAGAAGCCCCAGTTCTGCCAAGTGTCTTTCCCCTTCCTCCCTCGGAGGCTAGCCACCGCCTTTTCAGCAAGGTCGCTAGTTCCCCCATAGGACGCAGGGCCCGGATGCTGAGACCTCTTCCAGGGCACTCCTGCCACCTTTTCAGGCCAAAATATAAAAAAAATAATAAAACCACCCAGCCAGGATCAGATGGCATTGCTCAGCACTGCTATCCACACCCTGGCCACCTTCCCCTTCCAGACACAGGGTCTGAATCCAGAGCCCCACACTCGGCCTGAGCCCCCACGCCTCCCGACCTGCCCACCCCTCTGGGTCCACTAACCCCTTGCCACTTCACCCTGGCGCCCCCTTAGGATGCACCTCATGCCCAATGACCTGGGCAGGGAAGTGGGGAGGGGAAGCACAGCGGAGGGGAAGGATTAGGGGTGTCGTGGGGGAGGGGCGGCATTTTCGGGGAACCAGGCACCCAGTAGGCGTGTCCTCGGAGGCCGCGCACTCACCTCAAGTCCAGGCACCCTGTGTGCCCACCTTCACCAGGCGGCGGCATGCACAAGCCTGGCACCCCACTTCTGCACAGCGCGAGCTAAGGCTCTGGACAGGGCTGTTCCCAGAGCACAGTCGGCACTCACACAAGACCGCCATCTTCCCCTGTGCTACCTGAGGATCCCCCTCCACAAGCCCCAAGAGGCAGTGGAGCTGCGAGAGCAGCACATTGCCAGATGAAAACTGAAGCAGATGCTGCAGACCCCTGAGCGCCACGCGCTTGACACTGAGACATGCCATGCGTGCCATCTCGCCTCTCATTGGGCGTTGCCACTGACGGACATGACCCTGGCCCAATGGCGGCTGGCGGGAGCTGGGCCTGCCGTGGAGACATCCCCACAGCTGGGGCAGCTTTGTCCACAGAAGAGGCCTGTGAGCTGATGGCAAGGGGCTGTCTGCGGACAGATTTCGAGCCCAGGTGGTCTCTTTGGAGCTCCGTCAACTCGGCTAGATGGCTCTGTCTTTCAGATGGGGCTGGTGGAGCTCTCTTTGTTGATTATCAAGGGAAAAAGCAAACCGCTCCCCAGTCCTAGTCATCTGGGAGATGGGCTGCCCAGTGGGACCCTGACCACCCAGAGAGATTTCCTTGGCTGATTTCTCAAAGGCAACTCCTTGTCTCGCTCAATCTGGAAGCTTTGTGGAAACCAGTGTAGCATCACAATCACACACGGGCCTGCCCACACAGGTGGCTGGCTGTGTGCCAGGTGCACGGGCTGGCACTCTCCAACCTGGGGGCTCCAGCTTGCTGTGGTTGGATATGGTGGAATGGCTGCAGCCTCATAGCGACCCCACGGCACCCTTTCCGGTCCTGCGCCGCCCGTGCCGTCGTTGCTGTGTCCGAGGCCGGAGTTGCGACTGCTACTGCTGCATCTGGTAGAGGGGCTTCATCATTTTCACTGACCCTGCACTTGGAACATGTGACTGGGCTCTGCACACCCCACAGATCCATTTGCCTGAGGCTAGTCTCTGCTCCTCTCAACCCCCACGCCACCAGTCTGCAGAGACTTTTGGGGCTTCCAAGAGTCCCAGCCCAGGAAAGGAGGTTTGGGAAGGTGAGGAAGCCTACTGAGAGGGAGAAGCAGGAGAGCCAGCTCAGTCAAGATCAGAGGCCCCTGTGCACCTCTGGGGAGCTCATAGGAGGAACCTCAAGACAGACTGCAAACTCTGCTTCCGATCCAGGGGCCACTTCCCTATTTGATGGGCTCAGGCTGCATGGGATGTACAGTCAGTGTTGCCTCTGTGTTTTCTCATCGCAAGTTCGAAGTGTGCCCCCCAGCTGACACCACTGCTATTATTTCACACCATCATTGTCCAATGCCACAAAGCTATTGCCACTAACCATGCACAGAGGTGGAGTGGGACAGTGGCCCCGGCGGGGTCTGGGTCAGGAGGCTGGAATAGGGGCCGGCCCTTCTCACTGGCCACGGTGGCACAGAAGGTGGCCCTCGGGGACCAAATTTATCGGGACAGCAGCTGAGGGGATGCTCTGGGATGGGCTTCCACACCACCAGGCTGGCTTAGGCTGGGCCTCCCCAGCTATGTCACCAGGCCGGAGGTGGGCACAGGCCCTCAGCCTGGGACAGCAGAGGCGACAGGCATTGGGGGTAAAGGGCAGGCCCCACTCTATCCCCATCTGTATGCACTTGGGAGAGTGAATTGAATTCACTTTGGTGTCTGAACCTTGGTTGCCTCCTCTGTAGGAGGGCACACGAATGGACAGTCCCTGGAAGTGGTGACTCTGGTGCGAGGTGTGTGGGAAGCACACGTGGGCATGGGGGCAGACACTGCTGAGTGCAGTTTCCCCAGTGAGGTCAGGGGTTGGGGTGGACCTAGAGCCATCCAGCGTGAGGTCAGAGCCTGGTCCTAAGAGGCGCCCAATGGGGCTAGCCTGGCCTCGCGGACCCCAGTGACTATGAGGCGGGACACCACCCAACCACTTGAGCAAACAGCTCAGGGCACCAGAAGGCCCCAGCCTTCGAAGGGACAGCAACTGCCTCTCAGGCCACTCTTGCCTCAGAGGACAGGCTGCACTGTACAGAATGGACATTAGGCCCTAGGCGTCTCCGCAGAGCATCAGGCGTTAGGGGGGACATTCTTT
>NW_006923849.1:12234-15500 GCF_000298275.1 Orycteropus afer afer
CGTTCCTCAGCACTGCTATCCATGCCCCGGCCACCTTCCCCTTCCAGACGCAGGGCCTGAATCCAGAGCCCCACACTCGGCCTGAGCCCCCATGCCTGCCGCCTTGCTCACCCCTCTGGGTCCACTAACCCCTTGCCACTTCACCCTGGCACACCCTCAGGACGCACCTCATACACAATGACCTGGGCAGGGAAGGGGGGAGGGGAGGAACAGAGGAGGGGAAGGCCTAGGGGTGTCGTGGGGCAGGGGTGGCATTTTCAGGGAACCGGGCACCCAGTGGGCATCTCCCCGGAGGCCGCGCACTCACCTTAAGGCACGGCACCCAGAGTGCCCACCTTCACCAGCCGGCGACCCCCTTCTGCACAGCGCAGGCTTAGGCTCTGGACAGGGCTGTGCCCGGAGCACAGTTGGCACTCACACAAGGCTGCCGTCTTCCCCCGTGCTACCTGCGGGTCCCCCTCCACAAGCCCCAAGAGGCAGTGGAGCTGGGAGAGCAGTGCATTGCCAGACCAAACTTCAAGCAGATGCTGCAGGCCCCTGAGCGCCACGCGCCTGCAGCTGCGACATGCCATGCATGCCAGCTCACTTCTCATTGGGCGTTGCCACTGACAGACATGGCCCCGGCCCAATGGAGGCTGGCGGACGTGGGGCCTGCCTTGGAGAACTCCCCACAGCTGGGGCAGCTTTGTCCACAGAAGAGGCCTATGAGCTGAGGGCGAGGTGCTGTCTGTGGTCAGATTTCGAGCCCAGGTGGTCTCTTTGGAGCCCCATCAACTTGGCTAGATAGCTCTTTCAGATGGGGCTGGTGGAGCTCTCTTTGTTGATTATCGAGGGAAAAAGTAAACCGCTCCCCAGTCCTATTCATCTGGGAGATGGACTGCCCAGTGGGACCCTGACCTCCCAGAGAGATTTCCTTGGCTCATTTATCAAAGGCAACTCCTTGTCTCGCTCAATCTGGAAGCTTTGTGGAAACCAGTGTAGAGTCACAGGCACACATGGGCCTGAACACACAGGTGGCTGGCTGTGTGCCAGGTGCACGGGCTGGCACTCTCCAACATGAGGGCTCCAGCTTGCTGTGGTTGGATGCAGCAGAATGGCTGCAGCCTCGTAGCGACCCCACAGCATGCTGCCCGGTCCTGCGCCACACGTGCCGTCGTTGCTGTGTCCGAGGCCGGAGTTGCGACTGCTACTGCTGCATCTGGTAGAGGAGCTTCATCTTTCTCGCTGACCCTGCACTTGGAACGTGTGACTGGGCTCTGCATACCCCACAGATCCATTTGCCTGAGGCTGGTCTCTGTTCCTCACAACCCCCATGCCACAGTCTGCAGAGGCTTTTGGGGCTTCCAAGAGTCCCAGCCCAGGAAAGGAGGTTTGGGAACACAAGGAAGCCTACTGAGATGGAGAAGCAGGAGAGCCAGCTCAGTCAAGACCAGAGCCCCTGTGCACCTCTGGGGAGCTCATAGGAGGAACCTCAAGACAGACTTCAAAACTCTGCTTCCGATCCAGGGGCCAATTCCCTGTTTGATGGGCTCAGCCTGCATGGGACGTACAGTCAGTGTTGCCTCTGTGTTTTCTCATCACAAGGTCTAAATGTATCCCCAAGCTGACACCTCTGCTATTATTTCACACCATCATTGTCCAATGCAACAAAGCTATTGCCACTAACCACACACAGAGGTGGAGTGGGACAGTGACCCCGGCGGGGTCTGGGTAAGGAGGCTGGAGTAGGGGCTGGCTCTTCTCACTGGCCACGGTGGCACAGAAGGTGGCCCTCGGGGACCAAATTTATCGGGACACCAGCTAAGGGGATGCTCTGGGTTGGGCTTCCACACCACCAGGCTGGCTTAGGCTGGGCCTCCCCAGCTGTGTCACCAGGTGGGAGGTGGGCACAGGCCCTGGGCCTGGGGCAGCAGAGGCGAGAGGCAGTGGGGATAAAAGGCAGGCCCCGCTCTGTCCCCATCTGTATGCACTTGGGAGAGCGAATTCATTTTGGTGTCTGAGCCTTGGTTGCCTCCTCTGTAGGAGGGGACACTAATGGACGGTCCCTGGAAGCGGCACCTCTAGTGTGAGGTGTGCGGGAAGCACACGTGGACTCGGGGGCAGACACTGTTGAGGGCAGTTTTCCCCAGTGAGGTCTGGGGTCAGGGTGGACCTAGAGCCATCCAGCGTGAGGTCAGAGCCTGGCCCTAAGTGGCGCCCAAGGGGCTGGCATGGCCTCGCTGACCCCGGTGACTACGAGGCGGGACACCACCCAACCCTTTGAGCAAAGAGCTCAGGTCACCAGAAGGCCCCAGCCTTTGAAGGGACAGCAACTGCCGCTCAGGCTTTCTTGCCTCAGAGGACACGCTGCGCTATACAGAATGGACATTAGACCCTAGGCGTCTCCGCAGAGCATCAGGTGTTGGGGGGACCTTCTTCCTGGGCGTGTGGACTGTCCTTCCATACCGTTCTAACCAGCAAGATGGACACCTTAAGCCTTCACGGGGACTGCTTTCAAGTGTCCATGTCACTGGGTGAACAGTTCCTCAAGAGTGGTGTTCCATGGCCCACCATGAAGTATCAGGTGCTGAGAGGACAGCTCCGGGGGCTTCTAAGCTCAACCCTAGGCCCATCCCCATCTCCCGTCGCACAGTTGCCAGTGTGACCTCCCCTTTTGAAGAGGAGGCTGAGGCTGGCTCTGTGTCCCCAGCTTCCATGGTCCCCAGCGGGTGGCCACACTGCCTTTCTCGCCATACCTAGGGCTTTTCCAAACATGCCCAGTCTCGCCAAACCCGAGAACCCTGTCGGTGCCCCATCCCTTCTGGCAGTAGTGCCCATCCAGCCATGCCATGCCATGTCCTTCAAGTGCTGCACCTCAAATAGCCCCTTGCCATCGGGCCCTCCTGATCCCAACCGGGGCCACCTCCCAGCTTCCTCTCCAGGCAACTACCAATCTCTCGGGCTGGGCTGTGTGAGTGAGGCCACGTCTCCGATACGGTGTGGGGAATCATTTCTTGGGGGACTGTCCAACCCCCCATCCACACTGTGCCTGGCCCTGGGAAGCCAAGGTTTCACAAACATTGGCCCGGCCTTGGCCAGAAGTCCCCAGCACATAGGCCCTACCTGGTGTGAGGAGCCAGTCATCACAAGGGGTGCCTCCCATACCCAAGAAGACCTCACTGCCAGTTGTGCCCCCTGGGTAGGCACCACCGGACTATCCGTCATCTCTGGTGTCAGAAGCCCCAGTTTTGGCCAAGTGTCTTTCCCCTTCCTCCCTCGGAGGCTTG
>NW_006923849.1:16278-18281 GCF_000298275.1 Orycteropus afer afer
CAAACCTCAAGCAGACGCTGCAGGCACCTGACCACCACGCATTTGCAACTGCGACATGCCATGCATGCCAGCTCACCTCTCATTGGGCGTTGCCACTGAAGGACGCGGCCCCAGTATAATGGCAGCTGGCAGGAGCGGAGCCTGCCTTGAAGACCTCCCCACAGCTGGGGCAGGTTTGTCCACAGAAGAAGGCATTCACAAACTCTTTGTCTGATGGAGTTAACCAAGTGTGGTTGATGCCACTCTGATACATAAAGTTATAAGTGATTTACACCTTACAGTGAGTTACTGCAATTCAAGTACGAGCAAAACAGTGGATAATTGCAATTTCTTGAAAATCCTTGATTTTGACTGGGAAAACCCATTTCCACTTTGGTTTCACTACAAAGCCATGGGAGATTTGTTCCCACAGATGCAACGTAAGATTTCCAGTTGCACATACTAAGGTGAACTGAAAGCACCATGTGTTATGAAAGTTTTCAACAGAAACTTAACATAAACGTTTGGGAAGTTTACAAACACTTTGTCTAATTGAGTTAACCAAGTGTTGTTGCTGCCACTCTGATACATAAAGTTATAAGCGGTTTACAACTTACAGTGAGTTACTGCAATTCAGGTACTAGCAAAACAGTGGATAATTGGAACTTCCTGAAAATCTTTTATTTTGACTGTGAAAAACCATTTCCACTTTGGTTTCACTACAAAGCCAAGGGTGATTTGTTACCACAGACGCAAGGTAAGTTTTCCAGTTGCACTTACTAAGTTGAACTGAAGGCACCATGTGTTTTGAAATTTTTCAACAGAAACTTAATATAAACTTTTGAGAAGTTTAAAAACACTTTGTCTAATTGAGTTAACCAACTGTTGTTACTGCTATTCTTATATATAAAGGTTTAAGTGATTTACATCTTACAGTGAGTTACTGCAATTCAAGGACTAGCAAAACAGTGGATAATTGCAATTTCTTGAAAATTCTTGATTTTGATGGGGAAAACATATTAACACTTTGGTTTCAGTACAAAGCCAAGGGTGATACAATTCCCGGAGATGCAACTAAAGTTTTCCAGTTGCACTTACTAAGGTGAACTGAAGGCAACATATGTTTTGAAACTTTTCAACAGAAACGTCATATAAACTTTTGAGAAAATTACAAAAACTTTGTCTGATTGACTTAACAAAGTGTTGTTACTGCCACTCTGATACATAAAGGTATAAGAGATGTACAACTTACACTGAGTTACTGCAATTCAAGTACTAGCAAAAAAGTGGATAATTTCAATTTGTTGAAAATCCTTGATTTTGACGGGGAAAACCCATTTCAACTTTGGTTTCACTACAAAGCCAAGGGTGACTCAGTCCCCGTAGATTCAATGTAAGCTTTCCAGTTGCACTTGCTAAGGTGAACGGAAAGCACCATGTGTTATGAAAGTTGTCAACAGAAACTTAATTTAAACTTTTGAGAAGTTTACAAACACATTGTCTTATTGAGTTAACCAAGTGTTGTTTCTGCCACTCTGATACATAAAGGTATAAGTGATTTACACCTTCCAGTGAGTTACTGCAATTCAGGTACCAGCAAAACAGGGGATAATTGCAATTTCTTGAAAATCCTTGATTTTGACTGGGAAAAAAACTTTTAACTTTGGATTCACTATAAACTCAAGGGTGATTTGTTCCCATAGACGGAACGTAAGGTTTCCAGTTGCACTTACAAAGGTGAAATGAAAGCACAATGTGTTTTGAAAGTTTTCAACAGAAACTTAACATAAACGTTTGAGAAGTTTACAAACTCTTTGTCTAATTGAGTTAACCAAGTGTTGTTGCTGCCACTCTGATACTTAAAGGTATAAGTGATTTACACCTTACAGTGAGTTACTGCAATTCAGGTACTAGCAAAACCGTGGATGATTGAAATTGCTTGAAAACCCTTGATTTTGACTGGGAAAAAGCTTTTCCACTTTGGTTTCACTATAAAGCCTAGGATGATTTGTTCCCATAGATAC
>NW_006923849.1:18381-18909 GCF_000298275.1 Orycteropus afer afer
TTTCAACAGAAACTTAACATAAACGCTTGGGAAGTTTACAAACACATTGTCTGATAGATTCAACGAAGTGTTGTTGCTGCCACTCTGATACAAAAAGTTATATGTGATTAACACCTTACAGTGTGTTACTGTAATTCAAGTACTAGCAAAACAGCGGATAATTCCAATTTCTTGAAAATCCTTGATTTTGAATGTGATAAACCATTTCCACTTTGGTTTCACTACAAAGCCAAGGGTGATTTGTTCCCATAGATGCAACATAAGGTTTCCACTTGCACTTACTAAGGTGAACGGAAGCACCATGTGTTTTGAAAGTTTCCAACAGAAACTTAACATGAACATTTGGGATGTTTACAAACTCTTTGTCTGATTGAGATAACCAAGTGTTGTTGCTGCCACTCTGATACATAAAGTTATAAGCGATTTACACCTGACAGTGAGTTCCTGCAATTCAGGTACTAGCAAGACAGTGGATGATTGCAGTTTCTTGAAAATCCTTGATTTTGACTTGGAAAACCCTTTTCCACT
>NW_006923849.1:19009-20352 GCF_000298275.1 Orycteropus afer afer
ATTTCCACTTTTGTTTTAGTACAAAGCCAAGGGTGATACAGTTCACATGGATGCAACTTAAGTTTTCCAGCTGCACTTACTAAGGTGAACTGAAAGCACCATGTGTTTTGAAAGTTTTCAATAGAAACTTAACATACACGTTTGGGAAGTTTAGAAACTCTTTGTCTAATTGAGTTAACCAACTATTGTTGTTGCCACTCTGATACATAATGTTATAAGTGATTTACACCTTACAGTGAGGTACTGCAATTCAGGTACTAGCAAAACAGTGGATAATTGCAATTTCTTGAAAATCCTTTTTTTATTTTTGACTGGGAAAACCCATTTCCACTATGGTTTCACTACAAAGCCAAGAGTGATTTGTTCCCATAGATGCAACGTAAGTTTTCTCGTTGCACTAACTAAGGTGAACTGAAGGCACCATATGCTTTTATAGTTTTCAACAGAAACTTAATATAAACGTTTGAGAAGCTCACAAACACTTTATCTGATTTAGTTAATCAAGTGGTGTTACTGTCACTCTGATACATAAAGGTATAAGTGATTTACATCTTTCAGTGAGTTACTGCAATTCAAGGACTAGCAAAACAGTGGATAATTGCAATTGCTTGAAAATTCTTGATTTTGAAGGGGAAAACAAAGTTTCACTTGGTTTAAGTACAAAGCCAAGGCTGATATAGTTCCCATAGATGCAACTTAAGTTTTCCAGTAGTACTTACTACGGTGAACTGAAGGCACATTGTGCTTTGAAAGTTTTCAACAGAAAAGTCTTATAAATGTTTAAGAAGTTTACAAACACTTTGTTTCATTGAGTTATCCAAGTGTTGTTACTGCCACTCTGATACATAAAGGTATAAGTGATTTACACCTTACAGTGAGTTACTGCAATTCAAGTACTAGCAAAAGAGTGGATAGTTTCAATTTGTTGAAAATCCTTGATTTTGCAAGGGAAAACCCATTTAAACTTTGGTTTTCACAACAAAGCAAACGGTGATTCAGTTCCCATAGATTCAACTTAAGCGTTCCAGTTGCACCTACTAAGGTGAATGGAAAGAACCATGTGTTAAGAAAGGTGTCAACAGAAACTTCATTTAAAAATTTGAGAAGTTTACGAACACTATGTCTGATTCAGTGAACCAAGTGTTGTTGCTGCCACTCTTATACATAAAGGGATAAGTGATTTAAACCTTAGAGTGAGTTACTGCAATTCAGGTACTAGCAAAACAGTGGATGATTGCAGTTTCTTGAAAATCCTTGATTTTGATTTGGAAAACCCTTTTCCACTTTGGTTTAACTACAAAGCCAAGGGAGATTTGTTCCCATAGATGCAACGTAAGGTTTCC
>NW_006923850.1:0-644 GCF_000298275.1 Orycteropus afer afer
ATTGAAATACTGCAAAGCATCTTCTCAGATCATAATGCTACCAAATTAGAAATCAACAATAGGAAGGTCAATAGGAAAAGAGTAAACACATGGAAACTGAACAACACCTTCCTTGAGAAGGACTGGGTAAGAGAAGAAATAAAAACTGATATTCAAACTTCCTTGAATCAAATGAGAATGAAAACACAATATACCAATATCTTTGGGACACAGTAAAGCAGTGATCTTAGGCCAATTTATAGCAATAACAGCACACATCAAAAAAGAAGTAAGAGCCAAAATCAACACTTTAAAACAAAATCTCCAACAATTCAGAAAAAACAGCAAGAAAAGCCTACAATCACCAGAAGAAAGGAAATAATCAGGATTTGAGCAGAAATCAATGAAACAGCCCTTCCTCTGGCTCGAGGCCGTGGCACAACTGGCTTCAGCTCGACCGTTCCTTTCCCAGTGCCTGGACCAGCGGGTTTCATGAGACATTCTCGCCCTGTGCCCATTGAAACAGCCAAAGACTGCATAGCTCCCCGTGTACCGGTAACTTAAAATACACAGAAGCTTTCATAAAACATCTGCAGATCATTCCTGTACAAGCCTAATTGCATCAGACAGATGGCGACTGGTCCAGTTATTGCACCAGGGCCTGT
>NW_006923850.1:3024-3854 GCF_000298275.1 Orycteropus afer afer
AAAGGAAGTGATGGGGAGGAGAGGGCAGAGCAAAAGATAAAAATGATACTTTTTTGAATGACTGTAATATGAGGGAAAGATTAGTGACAGTGTAAGAATTGGAAACAGTGCTGTAGACTTTTCAGAGGAGAATTGTTGATTGTATAATGGCGAGATCAGGAAAGAGTTGTTTAAAAGTAGCTGTGGAGGGTAACCTTGAAGATAAGAAATTTCTATTATGGAAAGTGGAAAGGTAGAGATGGAGGTACATTTCAGGGGGAGTTAGAGGAACAGCAAAGATAAGGAAGGGTTTTATTTTTATTTTATTTTTTTGATTATCTGCTTTCTTGATTTAAATAGCTAAGTTAATGTAAATATTTTTTAAATATTTCAGTATTTTGGAGCAGGGAGGCTCAAAAAGGGCCGGTTATAGGCTGAGCATGTGGCTGTCATTTTTTACATGCTTCACAGGTGTTTGCAGGAATTAACAGGGAAACACTTCGAGCGGTAACATGAGCGAACCTTAAAAAACATGCAAAATGTAAGCAAATCACAAAATACTATGTATTATATGACTTTCTATTAATATCCAGAATAGGGAAATCTATAGAGGGAGGAAGAAATTAGTCGTTGCTTAGAGCTGTGGTGGGTGTGAGTTAAGAGTACAGGTTTATTTTTGAACTATTACGTTCTAAAATTGGTGATTGCACATCTTAACATACTAAAAGCCATTTTAGTATGTTAAGATGTGCAAAGCCAAAAAACTATACACTTTAAATAGGATATGAAGGATCTCAATAAAGCTGTATTAAAAAAGTAAGTAAATGTTTGCCACTAAAAAAAAAAAAAAA
>NW_006923850.1:4334-5265 GCF_000298275.1 Orycteropus afer afer
CTGATCAAAACTCTCAGCAAAATATGAATAAGAGGGTCATTCCTCAACATAATAAAGAACATCTAAGAAAAACCAACAGCCAATATTATTCTCAATGGAGAGAGACTGAAACCATTCTTCCTGAGAACAGAAACCAGACAAGGATGCCCACTACCACCAATTCTATTCAACATTGTACTGGAAGTCCTAGCCAGGGACATAAGACAAGAAATGGAAATTAAAGGCATCCGAATCGGTAAGGAAGAAGTCAACCTATTACTATTTGCTGATGATATGATCCTGTACCTAGAAAAACCAAGAGACTCAGTCCAAAATCTACTTGAACTAATTGAGAGATTTAGCATCATGCCAGCAACATCCAAAAATTCGTTGGATTCTTCTACAGCAGCAAAGAGATTGCTGAAAAAGAAATAAGGAAAACAATACCGTTTACAATATCTACCAAAAAATAAAAAATAAAATAAAATACTTGGGAATAAATCTTACCAGAGACACAAAAGACCTGTACAAAAAAAAAAAAATATAAAAAACTACTTCAAGAAACCACAGCAATCCAAATCCAGATTTCATCAACATTCTTTTGTTGCTGTTGTTAGGTGCCAACGAGTCGTTTCCAACTTGTAGCAACCCCATGCACAGAAGATTGAAACATGGCATGATCCCGCGCCAGCTCCATGATTCCTGCTATACTTGAGTCCATCATCGCAGCCACTGTGTCAATCCAACTCATTGAAGGCCTCCCCCTTTTTCGTCGACCCACCACCCTACCAAGCATGACATCCTTCTCCAGGGAATGGTCCCTTCTGACAACATGACCAAAATAAGTGAGATGAAGTCTGGCCTTCGCTTCCAAGGAGCATTTCAGGTGAACTTCCTCCAGGACATATCTGTTAGTTCTTTTAGCAGTCCATGGTACTTTCAGCATTCTTCG
>NW_006923850.1:10141-11403 GCF_000298275.1 Orycteropus afer afer
CTATGAGACCAGAAGAACTAGATGGTGCCTGGCTACCACTGTCAACCACTTGGAAGGAGATCTATGTAGGAGATCCTGGATAGAGAGGGACAATGTGGATTGAACAATGTGGAACAAAACTCAAAATCATTTGGAGAGAAAAAAAGGGGGGGATCATGTTTGCTGGTTCTATTGAACCTGGCGGAGCCACTGAAACTATGGCCCCTAGCTGCATTTCAGGTCTGGAATTGATATCACACTTGTGGCTTCCAGCCAAACAAAAGACAAGCATATGTGTTGAACATTTACCTGATGTAGATACCCTCCTTTGAGAGAACAATCATGGGAGAACAAAGGGCTGCTTATGCACAAGGTGACAGCTCAGGGGGCAGGAGTGTATGGAGGGATGGACACAGGGAAGAGGTAACTATCAGGAGGAAGTGGGAGGAGAGCATTGTGGTAAATTGTGGTCAATGTCACGAGACAAAGTCTATGTGAACTGTTGTATGCAAAGTGAATTTGCCCTGTAAATTTTCACCCAAATCACAAGAAAAATAAAATAAATAAAGAGATGGACTTGAACATGGACTATGAAAAATGAAAAGAGAACACATAGATTTGGGAAATTCTATTGTACAATCTAAGGACAAATGTTGTAGAATCTTCATCACGAACATGACTACACAAACTTTTGTTAATGAGATTAAGCTTGTGAGTAATGGATCTAACCAGCTACCTCAGCAGAAAACCCATCAGCTTAGATTGAAGGAACCAAAAAGGAATGAAAAGATAGAGTTCTGTCTCCCTCTTGCAATTCTACAGGCAGGAAACAGGCTAAAGGTGCTACATCTATTGTTCTCCAAGAAAAGAGCCACCCCTGGGGTAGCTCAGAGATCAACAGAATTGTTGGAAGGAGCATGGGAATCAGCGTTGTCTAGATGTCAAAGTGTGGGCCATGGCTTCAGAACTTTCAAAGGGTGGGGCCACAGTTTTCTGGATCTCAAAGAGTGAGTTATAGCCTCCTAGGTTTCAAAGAGTCATATCTTCCCCAACTCAGTTGCAGAGTGTGAGGCTTCCATTAAAGTGTGCCAAGGGAAGGGTGCTGCCATCCAAAGCTGAGGGGTTGGGTCTTCCATGCACAAGGGGCAGAATAACTGGACCTACTGGGGCCAAGAGGGTGGAGTTGCCCCTCAGATTGACTAGGAGAATGGGGCCAGCAAAAACTATGGGATCAGAATCACCATCCCAGTAAGCTTGGAGGGCAATGCTGAAGCCCGGTGATG
>NW_006923850.1:12103-16782 GCF_000298275.1 Orycteropus afer afer
TGATTTAAGACTTTTAGAATTGTATGAGGGGATGAATTGTTTCACAAGTGTCAAGGACATGGATTTTGGAGAGCCCAATGGTAGAATATCACAGGTTAAATTGTGTCCCCCAAAAGTATGTGTCAACTTGATTAGGCCATGATTCCCAATATCGTGTGGTGGTCCTTCATTTTTCTATCTGTTGTAATTACTCTCCATTTTGTGACAAAGGTTATTAATCATGAACTCTATTTGTTAATGAGTCTGGATTAGGGTAAATTGTATCTTGAGTCAAAGCCTTACAAGAGGGCATGTTTCAAGTCCCACCCTTACTAGTCACAACTTTTGCTTGATTCACAAATTTAATTTCACAAGACATAAAAGGAGATACAAGTGAGCAGAGAGGAGGGACTTGACTACCATTAACAAAAAAGAGTCTAGTGTGGAGCAAGTAATTTGGACCTGAGGTCCCTGTTCTGAGAACTTCCTAGACTCAAGGGAAGATTGATGCCAAGACTTATGGAGACCTCCAAGGAACAAGATGCCCACAGATGTTGAAATGAGATAAAGACCTTCCTCCAGAGCTAAAAGAGAAAGTAAGCCTTCCCCTAGAGCTGGTACTAAATATTTGAACATCTAGACTCCTAAACTGTAAGAGAATAAATTTCTATTTATTAAAGACATCCACCTGTGATATTTTACTTATACCAGCTTTAGATAACTAACAAAGAGGAATATAATTAAATCTATAACAAATATATTTTTTTCCCGTATGATTTTACATTACTATTTTTTTAATCTTATCTTTTCAAACTGAAGGAATGCCTTTAGAATTTGTTGTATGGTTGTTGTTGTTATGTGCTGCCGAGTCGGACCCAACTCATAGTGACCCTTCCTTGGGTTTCCAAGGCAGTATCACTATGGAAGTAGATTGCCCAACCTTCCTTCTGAGGAGTGGCTGGTGGGTTTGAACCGCCAGCCTTCTGGTTATCAGTCAAGTGCCTTAGGCACTATGCCACTAGAGCTCCCTGTTGTATGGTAGGTCTAGTCATAATAAACACTCAAATTTTTTTTTCTTCCTTTTAAATCTGGGATAATCTTAATTTCACCTTTGAAGGACAGTTTTAGTGGATTATAAAATCTTAGTTGACAGTTACTTTGTTTTCAGCACTTTATCATCCCACATCTTCACTTCATGGTTTGTGAAAAGAAATTGACAATATTTTTTGAACACCACTTGTATGTGATGATGTGCTTCTCTCTTGATGTTTTTAAGGTTATTTCCTTATCTTTGGTTTTCAAGAGTTTGATTATAATATATCTCGGTGTGGATCTCTGAGGTAATCCTAATTGGAGTACATTGAGATTCTTGGATTTGTAGATTAATGAACTTTGTGAAATATGGAATGTTTTCTGTCATATTTTCTTCAAATATTCTTTGTCTCTTTTTCTCTCTTCTATTTCTTTGATTTCCATGATATTATGCTTGTTGTCTCACAATTCTATCAGGCTTTGTTAAATTTTCTGTATCTTTTTTCTTATTGTTTTTCAGACTCAGTGTTTTGATTACCTAGTGTTGCTCTAATAGAAAATACCACAAATGGATGGCTTGAAAAAAATAGACATTTATTCTCTTGCAGTTTAGGAGGCTAGAAATACAAGTCCAAAGTGCCATCCCTAGGGGCTGGTTGAAGGCCATTCGACATTGGGCTTCATCTCTGCCTCTTGCTCCTGCCACAATGAATCTAGAAGCTTCTTTTAAATCAGACAGCTGCTGGCTGCTGAGTTGAACAAACCCAAGGTCAACAAGTAAAATGGCTCCTTCCCCAAATTAACAAGCAACATAGTAAACCACTAGTTCAAGTCCAGACAGTCTCAAGATTGGCAGAAAACATGGCCGGCCACTAAGATGAAGACTTGGGCAAACATAGAATTCACATGTGCCAAAAAGCTCCAGACCTTTCTCAAAGGAACTGCTTTTATACTGGAAGCAGACCACATCCCTAAGGCAGTTACTCAGCTGCTCACAGTAAATTACACCATGGAGTTTATTACCCATCTCATCATGGAGAACAACTACATACAGCTGCCCACCCACTCAAAACCATGCCCAGACAGTTTGACACATAACCTTAACTACCACAATTCTGCCATTTGTCAACTCGACATCTAAACAGCTCTCTTTCATTGGGTGACCAGAGTCTCTTAGATCATCTGAGTGGGGACCTTACTCATTTACCCTGGTAGGCCCCATTCCTCTGCCTGTTGGGTATGGCAGCCCTGCCTCCACAATTTTGAGCAGTGGCTATATGGACCCATCCCACTGGCCTTCAACAATGGCATTCTCACACTCCAGAACCAAGCTGGTGAAGATCTGACTCTTTGAAACCTAGGAGGCTGTGGTGGTTCCACCCTCAGAGGCCATGGTCCTACACTTTGAGGCTGAGGCAGCTCTGCTTCCCATTTCTTTGGTCTCTCAGATTATGCCAATTAGTGTCTGAAGTCAATCCATTCTGCCAGGAAGCTTCTTGCCCAAATGCAGTCATCTTTCTTGCTTCTTAAGCAGGTAAACCTCTGGTTCTGTCTTATTCCAGTCTCTACCAATTAGTGCCCAAAAGCAACCAACTAGGCCCGGAAGTTGCCTGCTCAAAGACATCTAGTTTTCTCCTCTGTAGGCTGGTAAGCCTGTTTCTCTCTCTCATGGTGGTCTCTCAGCCCTGCTGCTGCCAGCTCTCTGACAATCACTCTGCCAGTCTCTCTGCCGTGGTCTCAGTGTAGGGATCTCAGGTCAAAGATGTGCTCCACTCCTGTTTCCACATTTCAGGTATCTGTTAGAGCAGCACTCCACTCTCTTGGTACTGAATTCTGCTTTGTTTATGTAGTGCTACTCTAACAGAAAATACACAAAAGAATGGCTTTTACAAAGAGGGATTTATATTGTTACAGTTTAAGATGTTAGACATCCAGGTGAGTTCAAATTGCCAGATTTAGGGACTGGGTGAAAGCCCCTTAACTTTGGGCTTCAATTCTACCTCTTGCTCCTAGCCCAATGAAGCTGGAGGCTTCTTTTAGACAGCTGGTGGCTACTGAGGCTGACAAACCCAACATTGACAAATAAAATGGCACAGTCCCTACATTATTAAGCAATATGGCAGGATGCTAGTTCAAGTTCAGAAACAGTCTCAAGACTGGCAGGCGACATGGCAGGCCACTGATATGAAGATGGCCAAATTCAGGATTCACATGTGCCAAAAATCTCTAGACATTCTCAAAGTGTCATATATTGGAAACAGACTACATCCCTAAGGCAACTACTCAATTTTTCACAGTAGATTCTACCATGAAGTTAATTACCAGTCTCATCCTGGGGAATAACTACATCCAGCCACCCAGCCACTCAAAACCAGGCCTAGCCAATTTGACACACTCAATAATTTCGTTTACTTTATCTTCTAGTTTGCTAATTCTTTCTTCTGCTAGCTCAATTTTTTTTTTTTTTTTTTACTACTTCCAATGATTGTTTTCCCTATTTCTTTATTGTATTTTTCAGGTCCAATATTTGTGTTTTTTACTTTATTATAGTTTTACCTCTTTATTGGATTTACAATTTTCTTACTGTAATGTTTTCTTTATTTTTTTTACCATGTTTTCCTTTAGTTCTTTCAAAATGTTTACCATTGTTTTTAAAAGTCTTCTAATTTTTCCATATCTTGACTTCCATAGAGATTATTTATTTCTCTCAGTTTAGTTTTTTCTATTGGCCCATTTTTTTCCTGTTTCTTTCTATAGTTTGTGATTTTTTTTTTTTTTGTTGAAATTGGAAATATGAATTTTATAATGTGATAATTCTGGAACTCAGATTCTTCTGCTTCCCCAGGGAATGTAGTGTTTTTTTTTTTTTTTTTTTTTTTTTTTTTTTTTTTGAAGGCTCTAATAGTCCATCTACTTAGCAAACTTCCTTAACTGCTTTTGAAAAGATTGTCCTCTAAATTGTGCATGAATACTGTGATACTGTGATGGTTAATGTTTTGCACTAACTGGGGTAGGCCATGGGTCTTAATTGTTTGGCATATATTACATAATAGCCATAATTCTTAGTGGTTTGGCATATATTATGCTCCATTTTGTGATCTGACTCTAGTAGTGAAGCAGTTAGAAGGGGAATTTCCTTTTGCATGTAGCCTCCATTCAATATATATGAATGTTATGGGAAGCCTCACTCTCTCTCTCTCAACCCTGAATTAACCTCATAATCCTCTGACATTTAATTCTTGGAACATGAGCCAGCAGCCTGAGAAATGACCTACACATTTTGGGTTCCTCAGCAACTCTTATCAGGTGAGTCAAGACAAGCCTCTAGCCTGCCACATGACCCAGATTTGAGACTTGCCAGTCTCCACAATTGCATAAACCATTTCCTTGAAATGAATCTCTCTATATATTTATATATACATGTGATAGTTGGAGCTGTGTGCCAACTTGGCTGGACCAAAATTCTGTGTGGTTTAAGCCATTGTCATGTGAGTTGTTCCAATGATGGGATCAGATGTATATGCTTTGAGCATCCAATCCATTGAAAGGGAGTTTCCCTAGGGATGTGGCCTGCTTATAATGTATTTCTGGATATCCTGGGAAAAGAGACACTCTTCTGTGGATCATGATTCTGCCTACAATTGTTCATGAGGGAACAATCCACCATT
>NW_006923850.1:17113-19594 GCF_000298275.1 Orycteropus afer afer
TAAAGACACTGCTGACTCTGTCTCTGGTGGTAAAGAGGCCATTGGTAATCTATGATAGGAAATGGCAATAGAAACATGCAAAATATCACCACCATTGGGCCAAATATTTGTGAGAGAGGCTCTGGGTGATTGCATATTTGGTACTTTTCTACAATTTTATCAGACTGAGAAGCATAAGTAAGCTGCTTGCTTGGTTCTACCTTCACTAGACAAGGTGGCAAAATAAAGGGAGGAAATCAAGGTTTCATACTCACAGCTCAAGTGTAACAAAAAGACCTGAAATTTGCCATGTGTGTCCTTGTAGAAAGTAGTATTTCTTGAATTGACAGAGCTGGTATTGTTGAAAAGCATTCTGGTAGTGTAGTGCCTAAGGCACTTGACTGCTAACCAGAAGGCTGGTGGTTCAAATCCACCAGCCACTTCTTGGAAAGAAGTTTGGGCAATCTACTTCCATAGTGATACTGCCTCAGACACCCAAGGTGGGGTTGCTATGAGTCGGATCTGACTCGACAGCACATAACAACAACAACAACAACATCCTGAGAGTGGCTGAATTACATCAATTAAATTTCCAATCTTGAATGATGTCTGAAGGTAAAGTGAGGGCATTGATTGGGAAGAAATGGGACCCTGAAACATAAGATGGAGACATATATGTAGATAATCAAGAAGCTGGATAAAATGAGCCTCTAAATTCTATTGAATCACTGCTATCTGAAGAGATTATTTAATCTATTTCTGCTAGGCCACCCTCCTCAGTAAAAGGATTATGCCTTCTACTCCCATATAATGATTAATAACCCAGCTATCTCTGAAGAGTCTTTGTCTGATAAACTGCCTGAGGTGGCACCTGGAGAATTGTCTGGGACATCACATGAGGCAGATATCTTATAAGACTTTGCCGAATGTCCCTATGACCCACCCTCACACCTCATTTCTGCCTTTAGAACTACAAAAAATTAAAACCAAATCCACTTTTGTCAAATTGATTCTGACTCATAGCAACACTGTAGATTAGAGTAGAGATGCCCCATAGAGTTTCTAAGGCTCTAATTTTTACAGATTCTGAAATTTTCTTTTAAACACAGAGCAACTGAAGTGAATGGAATATATGATAATGTAAAAGAGCTGAAGATATTTCATAGGGCAGCTCAAGAAGACAAACTATTATAATGAAATGGACAAAGACCTGGAGTTAGAAAATCAAAAGGGAAGAGCATATTCTACATTTCTCAAGCTGAAAAAACTAAAGAAAAATTCAAGCCACAAGTTAAAATATTAAAGGATTCTATGAGCAAAATATGTTAGACAGTGTTTCAAAATTATTCATAAGACTTCCAGTGGCCAGATTTTTCCGGAACTGGATAGTGCCATCCTTTCCAGTCTGCCTTAGTTTGGAAGCTACACTAAAACCTGTCTACCTTGGATGGCATTGTTGGTATTTGAAATACTGGTGATGTAGTCTCCAGCTTCACAGCAACAGTGATTGAAATTGTCAGGGATTTCACTTTAGTTGGGTCCATACTCACAACCAAGGAAACAGAAGTCAGAAAATCAGATGTTGTATTGCACTGAGAAAATCTTCTGCAAAAGACCTTGTTAAAGTGCTAAGAAGCAAAGATGTTGGAGAGTTCCAGCAAGATGACGGACTAGGCAGGACGACTGCACACACCCTCCTCAACAAAGAAAAGGGACACCAATTAACACAGACACAGAAGATAATCTTGGACCCCTGAGCCTTGAAGGGAAGGATACAGAAGTGTACTAAACCCCAGCTGGCAGAAGAATTTGCATGAAAATACCAAAAAGGAGACATATGGAGCTGCGGTCTGGCAGCGACCTGAGTGACCCTAAAGGCACAGATGGCTTGGAGATTCCCGAGTGGTGGTAGAACCTAAGAATTAACCTAAAAATCACCTTGCTAGCCAGGGACTGCACAGACTGTGCACGGTGGCTGGGGAAAAAACAGAGAAGTTGAAGAGAAGGTGGGCTGAGCTGTGGACTTTTGCTGGTCCGGAGGGCACCGCCATTTTGTAGGTTTAAAAAGAGGCTTGAATATTTTGGATATTTAAAGAGACAGTGCTCTCACAGATTCCTGTGGTGGTAGGACTTAAGAATTAATCTAAAAATCCCCCTGCCAGCCAGGGACTGCACAGAGGACTGTGCACTGTGTCTGGGGAACAAAAAGAGAAGGTGAGGAGAAAGGTGGGCTTAGCTGTGGACTTTTGCCAGTCCAGAAGGTGCCACCATTTTGTAAGCTTAAAAAGCGGCTTGACTCTTTTGGATATTTAAAGAGACAGCGCTCTCACAGCTTTCTGGGGCTTAAGAACATGTTCTGCTTTCCAGCAACCCCAAGGACACTCTGGGCCTGCAAGACTGAAAAGGTAGGACATTCTTCTTTTTACTACACCCTACGCCTGCTTGGTGAACGGAGGTGTGGCCATCCCCACTCCCACCTACCTTCTGGGCCCACAGGAACTC
>NW_006923851.1:0-2150 GCF_000298275.1 Orycteropus afer afer
GGGACTGCACTGATTCCCTTTCTTCACTGTCAAAGGTAACATCTTTCCTGAGTCAGGCCAGCTGTGTCTGTTCCCCGTGGACTGTTCTCAGGGTGTGTTCTCTGTGTGCAGGTTTCTTGTGTGAAGTTCAGCTGCTGGAATCTGGGAAGACATCAGTCAGCCTCGGGGAACTATGAGCCTCTCTAGAAAAGCCTCCGGATCCAACTTCACCAAATATGTTCACTGGATCATCCCCCAGAGAAGGGGCTGGAGGGGGCAGCAAGAGGCAGCAAAACAAGTGGAAAGAATCAGTACGACTCTCCATCAGTTCAAGGAAGATCTACAATTGCTCGGGAGAACCCTATCAGCACCATCTCTCTTAACAGGAGCAACCAGAAATCTGAAAGCAGGCCCTGTAGCAAGTACCAGAGGCTCAGTGAAGGGAAGGCAGTGTGAGCCCAGACACACACCTCCCTGCAGGAAGGGGGCTGGGCTGCAGAGGGCGCTCAGGACCCACAGACACAGGTCCCAGATCAGGCGCAGGTGCCGAGGAAGGCCGAGGTTCCCTTTCAGCCCTGGTGTTTCCTGCCCCTCACAGATGTCTTCTCCAAGAACCATTACAGTTTCTTTGGAAATTCCTGTTTTTTGTGTCTGTGTCTGTGTCTGTGTGTGTGTGTATTTTTTTTTCTCACCTTGCAACAACTACCAACTCAGAACTGTGATTGAATTCAGTTTTAAATCCTGAAATTCCCAGTTTCTGATGTCAATAATCTTGCATTACATTTTACTCCTCAATCTAAATTTATCAGGTTGTCTGTGTTTGTGTGTTTTCTACACTGTTGCACTCATAATATAACTTAAAAACCAACAGGCAAACAAAAACTCACTGCCATCGAGTTGATTTGACTCAGAGATACCTATCTCCTTGGATTTCCAAAGTGGTATCTCCATGGAAGGAGATTGCCCATTCATCCTTCTGAGGAGTGGCTGCTGTGTTTGAACCCCCAGCCCTCTAGTTAGCAGTCAAATGCTTTAGGCAGTACGCCAACAGAGCTCCCATATATACCATACTTAGGGAATTATATCTTCCCAGGCAGTTTTGCATTTCTCCACGTCACGTCACTTTTCCCATCATAGAATGGCAATTTAGTGTTATTTTTCAGAGTATAAATGATTATATATATATATATGTATGTATATGCATGTTGTTAGGTGCCATTGAGTCGTCTCTGACTCACAGAGACCCTATGCACAGCAGAGCAAAACACTACGCAGTCCCATGCCAGCTCCGTGGTCCCAGTATACTTGAGCCCGTCGCAGCAGCCATTGTGTCAATCCATCCTTACCAAGCATGACATCCTTCTCCAGAAATATATCTCTTCGAACAACTTGTCCTAGGTAGGGGACACAAAGTCTGGCCATTCTCGCTTCCAAGCAGCATTCCAGCTGCACTTCCTCCAGGACAGGTTGTTAGTTCTTTTAGCACTCCCTGGTACTTTCAGCATTCTTGGCCAGCACCACACCTCAAAAGCATCAGCTCTTCTTTAGTCTTCCTTATTCATTGTCCAGCTCTCACAATGCTACAAAGCAATTGAAAATATCATGGCTTGTGTCAGGCACAACTTAGTCCTCAAGGAGTCAGCATTGTTCCTCAGCATTTGAAATAAGTCCCTTGCAGTCGACGTCCCCGGAGCTGTATGTCATCTACTGTGCTGACTGCTGTTACCACTGACGTGGATTGTAGAACCAAGCAATGTGAAGACTTTGACAACTTCAATCTTTTCTCCATTTATCATGATGCTGCTTATAGGTCCCCTTGTGAGGATTTATGTTTTCATTATATTGAGATGTAATCCATACTGCAGACTGTATTCTTCATTCTTCAATAGTAAGTACCTCAAGTCACCCTCACTTTCAGCAAGCAAAGTTGTGTCATCAGTGTATCACAGGTTGTTAATGATCCTTCTAACAATCTTGACGCTTTGTGATTCTTCATATAGTCCAGCTTCTCAGATTATTTTCTCAGCATATAGAATGAATAAGTATGGGAAAAGAATACAACCATGACACACTCCCTTCTTGATTTTAAACCATGCAGTGTCTCCTTGTTCTGTTTGAAAGACAGCCTTCTGGTCAAGGTACAGGTTCCTCATGAGTACAATCAAGTGTTC
>NW_006923851.1:3882-5022 GCF_000298275.1 Orycteropus afer afer
GGGAGGAAGGAATACATTTTCTGTCAGGGTCTGGGGCCTCTTTACTCCTTCAGCGTCCTCTGCCTCATGGTTCTGAGACCTTTTCCTGCCTGTGACAGTTATGAGTCAGATTTATTAGAGTAAAAGTCCATCTCAGGGGGCAGAATGAAGAGTGTTATGGAGGAGGAGGGGAGACACCATGCCATGTGACCAGCCCCTTGTTTGTACACTGTGTTTCCTCATCTGAAGACAATGTAGAAATGGTCCTTAGCACAATGTTTGCTTGGGCTTCAGGGAAGAACAAGCAAATATTCAGAGATAGATTAGAAAAATGAACAGGAGCATATGTCCTCCATGCTGGATAACAAATTCTTCTTATGGACAAAGTTATATTGTCTAAAATATAGAAAGGAACAAGGTCCACATTCACCATGAAGACTCAGAGTCTGAGACCTTCATCGTTGATTGAAAGAGGCATGGACTTGAGAGACAGCTCTGAGTAAGCCCACACTCTCAGACCTGGGTTCCCTACTCAGCCGAAAGAAGTGCACTGCAGCCGCATGGTGCTTGGGTCCACCTGGAAGGTCTATTGGAAGGCACCATCTGGGAGGTCGGTGTCCTCACAGCACTCCCTCAAGAGACACAGACACATTCTAACCTGGATGTATTCTGGATTCCCCCAGAAACTGAGGTGGGGACCCTCTGTACTGTCTCCCTGTTCCCTCAGGTTTCAGACTCACACAGACCTTCAACCTCCCCTCCCTCAATGTGGACTGAGAGATGCATTGGGAAGGGAAGGCCCTGCTTTGTGCTGTCCAGAGCCAGGGTGATAGTGCCAATGTGTGTGTGTGTGGGGGGGGTGGTATTAGGACATTCTCGGGTCTGTCCCAGGAGTTTCAAGACCTACACCTCTATTTGTCTTGGGATTCTAGAGTTATAAGGCCTGAATACCTTCACTTGGAGGGCAGGGCAGGGATATGCAAAGTGAGGACATCCATTTAAAAGCACATCTGCCTCCACAAGGGAGTCTCACTCAACACTCATCTCGGGGCCTTACTGCTTTCCCCTTCCAACCTCCTTCCAAGATGGTGTCTGTCAAAATCCTTGCGCTCCTCATGGCTGTTCTCCCAGGTCAGAGATGGCCCGGGGTTTGAGGTCACC
>NW_006923851.1:7069-9242 GCF_000298275.1 Orycteropus afer afer
CTCTCTTGCAGCTCTTATGTATCTATATATCACCCAGAGTGTTTTCAGTCAGGCCCTGCACTGAGTCTGTGGCCCCTTCCTTTGAACACTAGATATATATTTTCTCCCTGTGCCCATAACAGTTGATTACAAATTCCTGTTGGACCAACATCGGTGCACATCTGTCCCAGGCCCCTGGTGGAGACTCAGCAGGGACTCTCAGCACAGAATTCATCCAGGATTCACATCATAGGTGTGAGCAGGTGCCTCCATCAGGAGACAGGAAGACA
This sequence comes from Orycteropus afer afer, assembly GCF_000298275.1. Classification (NCBI taxonomy): domain Eukaryota; kingdom Metazoa; phylum Chordata; class Mammalia; order Tubulidentata; family Orycteropodidae; genus Orycteropus; species Orycteropus afer. The sequence goes on from NW_006923851.1 coordinate 7,339, forward strand.
GACTCAGAGAGGGACTGAGCAGGGGTCCACCTAATGAACCATAGAAATTGAGAGTTGATGGGTTACCTGTGTCCTAGGCAGGGTCCAGGGTTAAAAGTGTAATTTACATTTGGTGGTAAACCCTGTGTGAAAAAAAAGTGTTTGGAGAAAATGTGTGCAAAGTATATCCCTGTGTCCTTATGCCAACAGTCTGCAGCCCCATATTCTCGCCCATCCTCACACTACACACAGGCCCTTTTGGCTGACACTCGGTAAACCAGTGAATCTGCCTCCATATGAGCAGGACAGGCACACACCTCTGCTCCCCCTTATCATGAAAATCGCTCCAGCTCCTGACCCTGTGTCTCTAAGGGGAGCCCAGCCTGATTTCTTCACCCAGGACAGAATCGCAACCCTCCAAGTGTATCCTGAAGAGGCATTGGTTTTTCTTCTTGCAATTTTACAAGGCAATGTTTTAGGAAAATAAGAATATTGAAATTTTGATCTGAGAGAAAGAACAAAGTGGAGAGACTTGTAAGTCAATTGTCTCTGCATTTGCAGGGTCCAGTGTGAATTTCAGCTAGTGGAGTTTGGGGGTCATTTGAGCCAGTTTTGGGGGTGACTGGGAGTCTTGAGTGTAGCCTCTGAATTCACCTTCAACTGCTACTGGAAGACCTGGTTCCATCAGGTCCCAGGAAAGGGGCTGCAGTGGGTGTGTGTGATGGGTCCTGGTGGAAATACAAAGACACATGGAGACGCTGTGAAAGGTCAATTCACCATCTATAGAGACAATGCCAAGAACAGGCTGTGTGTTCCAATGGGCAGCCTGAAAGATGAGGATATTGCCGTGTACCATTGTCCATCTGACAGAGTTGGTGGTAACTGAGGTTATCAGTACATTCTGAATGTCAGCTCTATCTTGCTACACCTGGAGTTTCTAAACCCCCATGAAGTTCCCTTTACTGGGACCTCTTGCTTGAAAATGCAGTTCTTGTCTCCAAGGATAGCCCTATATTTCTTGATTTCTGGTTGGCATCACAGCCTCTGCTACTTACACTGGTTTTCTTTGCCTATGACAACTCATTAACTCCCTAGTAGAGAACACAGGTTAAGTGAATCCTGGGACCACATGTTCACAGGGTGAGTCCCCATAACAGGTTTAAATCTATTGAGCACACCCCATGCAAAGAGTTCACAGTCAGATGGACTATTCTCATGGGCACCTGATGAGCCAGCACACACTCTGGTGGCCATATTCCCTCTCCTTCATTTTCTCATTTTGTGGTCTCTGTGCTTCCTCATCCAAAGTCAACACACAACACTATTCCATCAGCAACACCTACAAGTGTGCTTTCTCAGGGACATTTATGTTGTACTTAGTGTTCACATATTTTTTAGCAATTTATTTTCTCTTATATTACTATTTCTCACTGAAGTCCAGGCACACACTCCTTCCTTTGTGAAGATTCAGGCCCCAGACAACCTTTGGTAAGAACGGGGACCATCTATTTCTGGATGTCAGACGTCATCTGTTTTCCCCCACAGTCCCACAACAGGACAGCCCACTTTCTGGATCCTACCCAAGTGGTCCAGATTTGTCCTATATATCACCACATCTTAATTCTGGTGACTTTCCTATTCCCTGCATTCAGGAATGGAAGTTACTTACTTGTTTAATTCACTTACCAATGATGGGGAAAGAGAGTGGGTGCTGAGCATTTCTAAGAACAGTGATGTACAAGTGAAGGATGTTGTCTAAACCCAGACCCCAAATTCCATGTGTCCATGAGCCTCCTCGCATCCTTTTCTCTGACTGTGAGAGACCTGTGCATGTGAAATAAACTAGCCAGTTCCTCTAATTCGTGAATGATGATCAAAACCCTCAATATCGAAGGAGGCAGGGCAAGATGGCAGACTAGGCAGAA
>NW_006923851.1:13797-14921 GCF_000298275.1 Orycteropus afer afer
AAGTTTGAAGACACAGGGCCCCTTTTATTCTTAGTCTCAATATGCACCCATGTGGCTCAGCACCCAGGACAGGACATGTGCTCTTCTGCCCAGTGCACCTGCACCAGCTCACTACAAGGTAAGTATGGAACACACCTAATCCCACCCTTCCAGAGAAGACTATTCCTCTGGAGACATATCTAATGGACCGGTTCTCCCAGGAACTGAACTCTGGGACTGCTGTGGACACGGTCCTGCAATACTGTGTGAGAGACCCAATGTGCCCAGACACAAACAACTTGCAGGGAGAAGGCTGGCAGCAGGGGATGCTGAGGACCCGTGGACCATAGGGCCCATCTGGGAGAACATGCGAAGGAGACAAGTTGTTCTTAAATGAGCCTGATGTTCCTGTTCCTGCACAGACGGTATTGTCCTCATGGGCGTCACGATTCTTGTAATCATGTTTGTGTGTGTGTGTGATCATTTTATTTATTTATGTTTGTGTGTGCCAACATTCATGAATTGCTGTGTTAGTATGTGTTGCTCTGTGTATGATAACATGTGTGCTAATGCCTGTGTTTCTTTTATGGTTCTAACTGCAGTTTGTTTTATTGTGTATTATAGAAAGCATTAATCATTCTCAAGATGGATGAACCTCGCCCCATCGTTGTAAGTGCAGGTCAAAGGTCGTAAATGGACTGTGTGTGACAGCACTTAATACACCCAATGACCAGGTGACGGTCTTCCTCTGTGTTCAATTCTTTGACTCTTGTGAGCAAAAGAGAGAATCTAAACAGGGCTAGAAGTATTAACTAACAAAATCCTAACTAAAGATGTGGCATGTTACTGGGGATTGAGGTGGTATTAAGTCCAACCATTACAGATATTTCCATGGAGTCCAGGAAAACTTACTGATGGTCCTCACTCAAAAGTGTGAACTTCCTTATTGCCTCAGTAAGAAAATTACGTATTCCCTTCCCAGAAAACTTGAATGTGATATTTTTGTAGTATATTTTTGTAGTATACGTGTCAGCTGTATTTTTCTTACACAGAAATTTATTACATAACATGGATGAACATAGAGGATACAATGCTGAGTGAAATAAGTCAATCACAGAAGGACAGATATTGTAGGAATTCATTAA
>NW_006923852.1:0-614 GCF_000298275.1 Orycteropus afer afer
TCAGAGAAGGAAGAGACCATCCATTCCTCAAACAATTGTCCAGTGAAAACCTTATGAATAACAGTGAAACACTGTCTGATATATTGCTGGGAAACTTTATGAATACCCCTAAAACATTGTACAATACAGTGCTAGATTAGCCCATCAGGTCAAAAGGCACTCAAAATTTGACTGGGGAAGAGCTTACTCCTTAGATTAGAGACTACCTTAATGATATGGATAGAGTAAAACTTTTGGTACCTCCATTAGCTGATGTGGCACGACTCAAAATGAGTAGAAATGGATGCAACCATCCATTATAATTGAAACATGGAATGTATGAAGTATGAATGTAGGAAGATTGGGAGTTGGCAAAAATGAAATGGAACTCATAAAGATCGAGATTGTAGGCATTAGTGAGCTGAAACGGGCTGGCTTTGGCTATTTTGAATCACACAACCATATAATCTGCTATGCCAGAAATGACAAATTAAAGAGTAATGGTGTGACATTCATCATAACAAGAACTGTTTCAAGATCTGTCCTGAAGTACAATGCTGTCAGTGATAGGTTAATATCCATACACCTACAAGGAAAACCTATTAACACTACTATTATTCAAATTTACACACCAA
>NW_006923852.1:863-2479 GCF_000298275.1 Orycteropus afer afer
ATGGCCACCCAGGAGAATGATTCACGAAAGTATGACCCTTTAGCACACAAGTCCTATTTCAAAATTTCTCACAGTAAGTAGTCATATTATGATCTCAACTTTACACATCTCTCAGCTTGGCAGGACAAGTTTCTAGGATTTTTCAGTCTACATCAAAAACGTGAGAGCAGAACAATGGGCCTGCCTATCAGGAATAGTAAGAAAAGGAAGTATGAACACATTGTTAAAACTTACATTTTCTTTTGATAGTCCTTTTAGTACAATGTTAAAGGAAAAAAAAAAAATACATGAGGTAAATTTATCTTTTCCATGTAATATAGTTTACCTTTGATATGAAGACTCTGAAATCTAGATCTTTAAAGGCAAAATTGCAATATGTGTTCAGTAATTTGGAAAGTATATAGCTCTGGGGGCATAGTGGTTAAAGCATTTCACTGCTAACCAAAGGCAAGTGGTTTGAGGTTAACAGCTGCTCTTTAGGAGAAAGATGTTGCAGTCATCTTCTACAAAGATTCATAGGCTTGGAGACCCTGAGAAGCAGTTTTACTCTGTCCTATAGGGCTCTATGAGTCACAATTGCTTCAATGACAATGAGTACATAATTTTATATAACATGGAAGGTAGTTATTTTTCCTTTTTATGGATATTCTATTAAATGTGTATTCTGTGTAATTAAAAAAAAGCAGTTTAAAGGAATACATGAATGTAATATTTAATGATTATTGAATGTTTGAGCAAAAGTTCATATTTTAAATCAATTCATCTATTAGCTCAAGATCAATTTACCTAACTGTGACATTATTTAAATGCTGTTTTTTATATGAATTTGTTACTCTGTTAATGCTATTCTGTTACTAAGACATTAACCAAGATGTCTTAGGCACTTTGAGAGATGACGTGGACATAAATTTTATCTAGTTCATATAGTGTTATATGAGGCATATGGAGGCTATAAAGAGAAGAGTTCCTTACTCTGCTTTATCCATAAATGTTTCTTGTCAACACTAGCATGTGTAGCATATGATGATTGAACATATATTTCCAAAGTGAAATGAACAAATCCTACAACATAAACCTTATCTAATAAAAATATGACTATTTTTAAATTAAGATTTACCTCCTAATACCAAAACTTTATGCAATCACACTTCACTCTGGCATGGTATGAAAGTGTTGCTGTTGACAATATATATGATTCCCTGATTATTTTTAAAAGAATTTATATTGCCTATAAAATAATCGCTATGAGTTGGGGCTGACTCGACGGCACATAAAATCAACAGCAACAACAATAAAATAATATTTTATTTTCCTAGGGTTGCATTCAATTTTGTCATACCCTGTATTTTCCTCCTCCTATAAGTTCACATATAGTTTAACTGGGAGCTCTGGTGGCGTAGTGCCTGAGGAACTTGATGGCTATGCAGAAGGCTGGTGGTTCAAATCTACCAGCCACTCCTTCGACGGAAGGTTGGACAATCTACTTCCATAGAGATACTGCCTCAGAAACCCAAAGAGGGTTTGATTGCTACGAGTTGGATCTGACTCGATGGCAGTGAGTTTGGTTATTTATTTATTGTATTTTAGTAGTTTAACTTGGACTGTAAGTCAGTGCT
>NW_006923852.1:2579-5842 GCF_000298275.1 Orycteropus afer afer
CACCACAGCCAATGATGAGGAAATTGAAGATTTCTACCAATTTCTGAAGTCTGCAGTTGACCAAACATGCAATCAAGATGTGTTAATTATCACTGGTGACTGGAATGCAAAAGTTGGAAGCAAAGAAGAGTTACTAGTAGTTGGAATATATGGCCTTCATGATAGAAATAATGGTGGAGATTGCATGATAGAATTTTGCAAGACAAACAGCTTATTCATTGCAAATACCTTTTTTTGACAACTATTCATGTGAACTTCATCAGATGGAACACACAGGAATCAGATTGACTACATCTGTGGCAAGAGACAATGGAATTCAGTATTTTTGGCCAAAACAGGACCTTGGAACAGACAATCAACTGCTCATATGCATGTTCAAGTTGAAATTGAAGACAAAACAAGTCCATGAGAGACAAAACATGACCTTGATTATATACCTTCTGAATTTAGAGATCATTTAAAGAATAGATTTGACTCACTGAATGCCAATGACCAAACACCAGAGAAATTGTGGGATGACATGAAGAACACCATCCATGAAGAGAGCAAGAGGTCACTAAAAAGACAAGAAAAGAAGAAAAGACCAAAATGAATGTCAGAAGAGACTCTGAAACTTCCCTAGAGGAGAGAGTAGCTAAAGCAAATGGAACAAATGACAAGATAAAAGAACTGAACAGAAGATTTCAAAGAGCAGCTTAAACAGACAAAGCCAATTACTATAATGACTTATGCAAAGACCTGGAGTTAGAAGATGAAAAGTGAAGAACAAGCTCAGTATTTCTCAAGCTGAAAGAACCAAGGAAAAATATTAAGCCTCAAGTTGCAATATTGGAAGATTTTATAAACACAATATTAAATGATGCAGGAAGCATCAAAAGAAGATGGAAGGAATATACAAAGTCATGCTACAAAAAAATCGGGTCAATCTTCATCCATTTCAAGAGGTGGCATATCATCAAGAACCAATGGTATTGAAGGAAGAAGTCAAACTACACTGAAGGGATTAGAGAAGAACAAAGTTCCAGGAATTCAGGGAATACCCATCAAGATGTTTCAACAAACAGATGCCACGTTGGAAGCACTTACTTGTCTATGCCAAGAGATTTGGAAGACAACTACCTGGCCAACTGACTGGAAGAGATACATATTTGTACTCATTCCAAAGAAAGGTGAGCTCATAGAATGTGGAGATTATCAAACAGTATCATTACTTTCACATGCAAGTAAAATCTTACTGAAGATAACTCAAAAATCATTGCAGCAGTATTTTGATAGCTTCCAGAAATGCAAGCTGAATTAAGAAGAAGACATAGAACAAGGGATATCATTGCTGATATCATATGGATCTTGACTGAAAGCAAAGAATACCAGAAAGATGCTTACTTATCTTTTATTGACTATGCAAAAGCATTCAACTGTGTGTATCATAATAAATTATGGATAACATCGAGAAGAATGGGAATTCCAGAACACTTGATTGCACTCATGTAGAACCTGTGCATAGATCAAGTGGCTGTCAGTCATTCGAACAGAACAAGGGGATATTGCATGGTCCAAAATCAAGAAGGAAGTGTGTCAGGGTTGTATACATTTACCATATTTATTAATTTATATGCTGAGCAAATAATCTGAGAAGCTGGATTATAGGAAGAAGAATGTGGCATCAGGTTTGGATGAAGACTCATTAAAAACCTGTGATAAGCAGATGACACAACTTTGTTTGCTCAAAGTGAGGATGATTTGAATCATCTACTGATGAAGATTAAAGTCTGTAGTATGGATTGTTGTTGTTGTTGTTGTTGTTGTTGTTATGTGCCGTTGAGTTGGCACCAAGTCATAGAAACCCCTCTTTGGGTTTCTGAGGCAGTATCACTACAGAAGTAGATTGCCCCATCTTCCATCCGAGGAGTGGCTGGTGGGTTTTAACTGCCAGCCTTCTGGTTAGTAGTCAAGTGCCTTAGCCACTATGTTACCAGAGCTCCTGTAGTATGGATTACACTTCAATATAAAGAAAACAAAAATCATCACACCTGGTCCAATAAACAGCTTCACGGTAGATGGAGAAAAAGATTGAAGCTATCAAGGACTTCATATTACTTAGTTCTACAATCAACACCAATGGATGAAGCAGTCAAGACATCAGAAGATGTACTTCATTGGGCAAATCTGATGTAAAAGACCTCTTTCGAGTGATGAAAATCAAAGATGTCTCCTTGAAGACTAAGGTATGCCTAACCCAAGCCATGGTATTTTCAATCTCCTCTTATGCATGTGAGAGCTGGACAATGAATAAGGAAGATTGAAGAAGAGTTGACACTTTTGAGTTGTGGTGTTCAGGAAGTATACTAAGAGTACCATGTTCTGCTAAAAGTACTAACAAATCTTTCCTGGACCAAGCACAGCCAGAATGCTCCTTGGAAGCAAGAATGGCCAGACTTGGTGCCACCTACTTTGGTCATGTTTTCAGAAGGAACCATTCCCTGGAGATGGATGTCATGCTTGGTAAAGTCAACAAAGAATGAGAAGGCCATCAACAAAATGGATTGACACAGTGGCTGCAACAATGGTCTCAGGTATAGCAGGGATCATGAGGCTGACACAAGACCAAGCATGTTTAGTTCTGTAGTGTATAGGGTTGCTATGAGTTGGAGACAATTTGATGGCACGTAACAACAACATAACAACATATCTATTGTAATACTAAAAGAGAGAAATACACTACTAATTAAGGTAAAAGGTGTGAAGGAACAGAAGTACTTATTCACTGTTAATCAGAATGGATAATAATACATTTCCTTTGGAAGGCATTTTGATAGTTTCTTATAAAGCTAAATTTAATCTTATCATATGAGCTATAAATGGAGCTAGTAGTTATTTACCCACCAGGTTTGAAAACAACTTTTGTCACACATAAAATTACACTTGACAGTTTATACCATCTTTGTTCACAATCATAAAAAAGAAATAAAGAAATAAAGATGTCTTTCAATAGGTCAATAGATTATCATTATTATTTTTTATAAACATATACTCTGGTTTACAATAATGAAAAGAAATTAGTTATTTGTATCTCGGCAAAAATATGAATTAATTTTAAATTTATTTTTCTATGTGAAATAAGGCAATGTAAAAAGGTTACATTCTCTATGATTCTATTCGTATGATATTTTAGAAAAGGTAAAATATGTTGTTGTTGTTGTTGTTATTTGCCATCGAGTCAGCCCCGACTCATAGCAACCCCTCCTTGGGTTTCCGAGGCAGTA
>NW_006923852.1:16137-17634 GCF_000298275.1 Orycteropus afer afer
CATGTTGCAAGTTGTTGATGAGTCTTGCTACAATTCTGATGCCATGTTCTTCATTAAAGCCCAGCTTGTCAGATTATCTGTGTAGCACACAGATTGCATAAGTATAATGGAAGGATACAGTCCTGAGACACACCTTTCTTGATTTCAAGCTATGCAGTTTCCCTTTGTTCTCTTGGAAGGAATGCCTTTTGGTCTATGTACAAGTTCCTCAGGTAAAAAGTGCTTTCCACATTGCATCTGTTTGTTGAAACATCTCAAATGGAATTTCATCAGTTCCTGGAGTCTTGTTTTTCACCAATGCCTGCAATGCAGCTAGAACTTCTTCCTTCAATACCATTGGTCCATGATCAATTGTTACCTCCCAAAATAGTCAAATGTCAACCAATTCTTTTTGGTACAGTAACTCTGTGCATTCCTTCCATTATCCTTTTGTACATCCTGCAACATTAAATATCTTGCTCAGAGAATCCTTCAGTATTACAATATGAGTTTTGATTTTTTTTCTTCAGTTATTTCAGTGTGAGAAATATTTAGTATATTCTTCCCTTTTGGATTTGCACATTTCATTATAATACTTCTCTTTGTAATCTCAAGCTACACTTTGAAATCTTCAGTTCAGCTCTTTTACTTCATCATTTCTTCCATTTGCTTTAGCTACTCTACATACATGAGAAAGTTTCAGAGTCCTCTCAGAAATCTATATTTTGTATTTATTTTGTGTTTCTTGTCTTTTTAATGACCTTTTGTTTTCTTTATATAAGATATCCTTGATGTCAGCCACCAACTCATTTGTTCGTCAGTCATTAGTTATCATTCCATTAAATCTATTCTTGAGATGATTTCTGAATTTAGTTGAGATATACTCTAAGTCGAGTTTGACTTCTGTGGACTTTTTTAAGCTTCAAATTGAAATAGAATATGAGCTAGTTATAGTCTTCTTCATAATCCACCCCTGGCCTTGTTTTGACTGATGATACTGATCTTCCCCATTGTCTGTTTCCACAGATGTAGTCTATTGTGGTGCATTGCATATGGTGAGGTTCACATAGATAGCCACTGTTTATGATGTTGAAAAAATGTATTTTCAATGAATAAGTCATTGCAGAATTCCATCATATGATCTCTGACATTTTTTGTGTTACGACAGCCACATTCTTCAAATACTGATCCTTCTTTGTTTCCCACTTTTTCATTCCGATTATTAGTAATTACCAATGCATCTTGACTGCATAGTTGATCAATTACAGACTCCACAAGTTAGTAAAATTCTTCAATTTCTTTATCTTTGGCATTAGTAATTCATATGTAAGTTTGAATAATACTCATATTAAAGTTTCTTCTTTGAAGAGACATTGAGATTATCCTATCAATGAAAGTGTTGTACTTCAGGATAGATCTTCAAATGTTATTTTTGAGAAAGAATACAATGTCATTCAACTTCTTTCATTTCTGACAGAGTAGACCATGTAGTTGTCTGTATTTCCATTTCAGGTCCCT
>NW_006923852.1:17734-19496 GCF_000298275.1 Orycteropus afer afer
TGACTGCTAACCATAAGGTTGGTGGTCCAAACCAACCAGCCACTCTGCAGAAGCAAGACAAGTTTTAACACTTCAGAAACCCAACAGGAGTCGCTATGAGTCAGAATCCATTCAGTAGAAGTGAGTTGGGTTTTAGGTTTTTTAATATTCTTAAAGGAATTCTGGTGTCACAGTGCCTAAGACATTTGACTGATAACCAGAAGGATGGCAGTTCAAACCTACCAGCCACTCTGCAGAAGGAAGACTGGACAATCTACTTTGTAAATATTATTGTCTCAGAAACACAAAGGGGATCACTATGAGTCAGAATCAACTCAATAGGAGTGAGTTTGGTTTTGGTTTTCTAATATGCATAAAAAGCTGGACAATTAATAAGGAAAACTGAAGAAAAATTGAGGGCTTTGAATTATGGTATTGATGAAGAATATTGAGCTTTCTATGGATTGCCAAAATAATGGACAAATCTATCTTGGAAGAATGGACAAGTCTGTCCTGGAAGAAGTACAGCCAGAAGATTCCTTAGAAGCAAGAATGACGAGATTTGGTCTCACATTCTTTGGACATGTTATCAGGAGGAAGTATTCTCTGGAGAAGCACTTCATGTTTGGCAAAGTAGTTGGTCAGCAAAAAAGAGGAAGACCTTCAAAGAGATGGATTAACACAGGGGGCTACAGCAATGCATCAAACGTGGCAACAATTGTAAGAATCATGTCGAACCAGGCAGTGTTTTTCTTCTGTTGAAACTGACTTGACAGCACCTAACAATAATAACAACCAATAGAATTGTTCTTGAGGGAGGCAAGAAAATTGAAATGATGTAAATCTTAATTCTATATGCAATTTCCTCTCAAGATGTCCACACTATATTCATTTGGGATTATGTTACCTTACATGGCAAAAGGGACTTTGGGGATATAATTAAGGTTAGATACCTTGAGATCTGGATACTATTCTGAATATTCAAGGGGGGCCAAAACAATCACATGGGTTCTTAAGAGCAAAGAATTGTTCCTGTCTACAAACCAGAGAAATGGCAGCATGAGAAAAATTAGGTCCATCATATCTGGTTTGAGGATGACAGAAAGAAAGATACAAGTAAAGAATGCAAATGGTCTCTCTAGAAGCTAGAAAAGTCAAGGAAATTGATGTCCTCCTAGAGCTCCAAGATGGAATATAGCCCTTATGATATGTTAATTTTAGCCCAGTTAAATCTATTTTGGAAATCTGATATGCAGGAGCTCTGGTGGTGTAGTGCCTAAGGCATTTGACTGCTACCCAGAAGGCTGGCAGTTCAAACCCACCAGCCAAATTTTGGAAGGAATGTTGGGCAATCTACTTCATAGTGATACTGCCTCAGAAACCCAAGGAAGGGTCGCTATGAGTCTGATACTACTGGATGGCAGTGAGTTTTAATTGAGTGTCAGATCTCTCTAATTTCTTGAAAGTTTTGAGAAAATAATTTATGGTTGATTTTATTACAAAATCTATTTTAATATTCTCCAAACACTTAATACATAATAAATATTTCCTAAATAAATTTGACAACCATTCCCATATTTTTGTTTCACTGATGGAATACAGTTGCTCTACATGTTTTCAGATAGTTTCTACCCTGAAATATAAGCTAAAACAAGGACAGTGTAAAATTTTGGAAAAAAAATATTCTAAGCAATCTAAAATGCTATGGTAAAGGCAAGTGAGAACAGATGGCCAGTAGTGCATTATCATCAATCTCAGTTACTCAAACTGATATAAAGTCCTA
>NW_006923852.1:19596-20240 GCF_000298275.1 Orycteropus afer afer
GGAAACCCAAGGAGGGGTCGCTATGAGTCAGGGCTGACTCAACGGCACATAACAACAACAACAACAATATTAGAATTATCTAAATGGTTTAAGAAAAATCCCAAACCTCAACAATTTAAAATATTAGAAGTTCATTTTTGGGCCACATAATAATTCAATTTAAGTGTTGTTCTTTAAATCTCATGGTCACTCATTAGACTTATAGTCCATTTCAAGAGTCTCTTTGTCTGGTTTAGTAGATTACATGGGATGCTCTAAGGATCCCAATGGAAAGAATTTATATGCATATAGATGGATGAGAGTTTGGGAAATCCAGTTTACAACCAGTAACACTTCATTGTGAAGGAAATTTATAAATTTTGTGTTTATAGTTTGTTATCTTTGCCAATTCTGTTTCTCTGGATAGTAGGCATGTTCTTCTTCCAACCCTGTTCTCCATGTTTCTGTATGTTTTCAATTTATATAGTATGACACACTAATATATTATCAATATCATATACAAATTCATAATATAACTTAGAAATATAAATATTTCTACCTTTGTAAGTTTCTCTAAACATTAACTGTAAGTCATTCATAAGTCACTAGAAAGTTATTTAGAACATTTTAACATTATAAATAGAAATGTGTAGTATGTGAAAAAA
>NW_006923852.1:20700-21994 GCF_000298275.1 Orycteropus afer afer
TATCAAATATGACCATTTATTTATTTAAATTTTAAAATAAACCTTAAAAGATACAATTAATGAAAATATTTTCCCACCTTCAATGGAGAAAACTCATGTCTTGTTCAGTTACAGCATCTAGTTCAAAGCCCACAAATTTTTGCCAATGCATGCTCCTCACAGTTTACCTACCTAAGAAAACACCTGTATTTGTTAGAGTTAAGTTTATGTGTCAACTTGGCTATGGTACCCAAGTTTTTGGTCAAACACCAGTTTAGTTGCTATTGGAAAGTAATTAAATCAATTGTCTCTAGTAAAGCAGATTACTTTCTATAATGTGGATTGGCCTCTGTGGTGGTTAAGTTTGTTTGTCACTTTGGCTGGGCCTAGTTGAGTGGATGGGCAGCTGAATGTAGTATGCCCCATGATGAGACTGGTAATCAACTCCATGGTGGAATTGCAACTGAGTAGCTGATTTGGTCTGCTTCCCATATGTAAGAAGCAGCTTTGGGAATGGTTGCTAGCTTTTGGCACACTTGAAACCTGCAAGTAGCTGTGTTGTTGTTCAGCAGCCTGCCATGGTCTGCTGACCTTGGGACTTTCAATGGACTTGAATGAATGGCCTGCCATATGCTCTGGTTACATCAGGACTGTGCCTTTTTACTTGTCAACCTTGGACTTGTCAGCCTCGGACTTGTCAGCCTCGGACTTGTCAGCCTCAGCAGCCAACAGCTGTCTGAGTGAAAAAAAGCCTCTAGCTCCAGTGGGCCGGGATCAGGAGGCAAAGCTGAAGCCTGAAGTTGAGGGGCTTTCACCTAGATCCTAGAGCTTGGCACTTTGAACTCAGACTTAAAAGGAGGCACAACATCTGGACTTAAAGCCTCCAAGTTGTAAAATAATGAATTCTTGTTTGTTAAGACCATCACATTTATGGTATATTTCTGTCAGAACAGCACCAGGTGACCAAAACAGCCTCAAAAGTTGTTTTTTTTCTTTTTTTTAATTATCTTCAGCAAAATTTTACCCCTGTGTGATATTAATGATATTTTTCATTAATTTCCACATTCTATTTGGTCACTTTTCTTTAGAATTGGCACATACATGAATCTCTTCTATTCAGTTGGCCAGGTATCTGTCTTTCAAATTTCTTGGCATAAATAAATGAGTTCTGCCAATGTTGTATCCCTTTGTTGAAACATTTCAGTTAGTATTCTTTCAAGTGTGAGCATGTACATATAGTTTAGTTGTTTCATAACTTTAGCAGTGAATATTTCTGTTAATTAAGCAAATACAACCACCAGACTTTCAGTTATTT
>NW_006923852.1:22681-23778 GCF_000298275.1 Orycteropus afer afer
CTTTGGGTCTCCTGGATTAGTGTCAGTTCAGAGACAGTGTCTAGTAATCTCTGAAAAGTCTGATTATTTCTTTTCCCCAATGAATAGTCACTCTCATAAAAGGCCTCAGATCCCTTTGGGGAAGGTTGGGAGAAAGAACGATATAAATTTTTGACAATGTAATGAGGTCCTTCCTCAAAGGGACCTGGAGTCCCCTTCATTCAAGGGGTTGTGGTTCTGTAAACTGACTCAAATCTAGGGATTGATTGAGAGACCGTGACTCTATATTCTGGCGATTCAATCTAGGCTGCTGTTAACATGACCTGGAATTCTTCTGTCTATACAGATCAAGTAAATATTTAATAGGTTTGCCATGCATTTCACTACTAGGAACACCATGACTAAGTAGCCAATGCCATAATTCCACATGAGTCAGAGTATTCTAATTACCGTTCCAACTCTGCTGTCATTATGGTAATCACACCCACCTTGTCTTTGTCCATTAACTGCTGCTACTTGGCCCCTACTACCACAGAGTCCAATCAGCCCCAATGTAGTTAAGTGTCTTAGTTTAATTAGGGTAGTTCCCACTGTCACATCTGGCTTACATAAAATAGCAATCACAGCAGTCTTCGATGATGCTGGATCTCCCTTCACAAATTTTTCCCACCATATTGGCGAAAGGTGTGTCCTCTGTACTCTCCATTTCTGCTCTAGGCATCTACTCTGTTAAATCCATTCTAACAGACCAATTTCGCCAAGGCTCTGGATACCTTCTTCAACATTATACCAAGGCAGGTCTGGTACTTCAACTTGACTTATGGTAGACCACTGCATAATCCATGCTTCAGTAAGCCAACCAAATAAGCAATTAAATCCTTTCCTAACCTCTTGGGCTGAAACATTGAATGAAGAATCCATGCTTAGTGGCCCTAAATCAATAAACTCAGACTGATCCAATGTTATGCCACTTGCACCATTATCCCACACCCTCGGTCGCCATTCCCATACATATTCTCCAAGTTTCTGTCTGTACATTTTAGCAAAATCAAGTAGGTCTTTTCAGGTGTAGCATACCACCTCCTCAATCACAGTTTGTAATTCACTTTTTGGGACTC
>NW_006923852.1:24363-29497 GCF_000298275.1 Orycteropus afer afer
AAATATGCAATCACCCAGAGCCTCACTTCTCAAAAGTACTTGATCTATTGATGGTGCTATTTTGCATATTAAGATTGCCACCTCACACCATGGATTAGCAGAACCCTCTTTACTAACAGAGGAAGAGTCACCAATGCTTTTATGATTAATCAAATTGGAGAACCAAAACAGAATCAGTGAGAACCATTTTATGAAGCCCATCCTTATTATTTTGTCTCTCTAGAACCACTCCTGGTACTAAATCAGTTAGGCTGGGTACTCTAGAGAAGCAAAACCAGTAAAACTTATCTATACATATGTTGTTGCTATTGTTAGATGGGACTCATAGCCACCCTTCCTTGAATATCCAGTGCACTATGGAAGTAGATTTCCCAAACTTCCTCTGAGGAGTGGCTGGTGGGTTTGAACCACCAGCCTTCTCGTTATAAGTCAAGTGCCTTAGGCACTACACTACAAGAGCTCCTGATATATACATATAGAGAAAGAGAAATTTATCTTAGGAAAATGGCTCACACATTTATAGAAGCTGACAAGTCCCAAGATCTTGGATCAAATGTCAAGCTGGAGGCTTTTCCCAACTCACACAGCTTCAGGGGCTGACAAGCTCAATGGTGGCAGGCAGTATACTGGCTGTTGACTCCAACAAATGAAGAATCCAAGATCTTCAGGTCAAATGGTGGGTTGTTTGCTCACAGACAGTTGTAGGCAGCACAATAAGATCCTGATTCACAGAAGTGTGTCTTTTTTCCCAGGATATCCATAAATATATTGGAAGCAGACTACACACCTAGGGAAACTCCTTTTAAACAGATTGACTGCTCAAATCATACATTTGATCACATAATGGGAGTAACCTACATCACAGCTCTTTAAACCACACAGAATTGTGGTCCAACCGAGTTGACACACAGCTCCAACTATCACAGACACTAAAATGATTAATTTTATATACAATCTTTCTTAGTAGATTGCAAGTCTTTGAAGTCTGTGATAGTCAAGTTTTTAAAAAATCAGCAGTATCTATCAATTTAAAAAACTTCAGGCTGAATTTCAATGGAAATCACATTCATAATTTTATGTTATATATGTTATACAATTCAGAATGATGAAGGAGGTGTACAAGTTTAGCCAAATATAGAAAGCAAGGCAAAAGTAACCAGTACTGTCTAATATGGTTTAGCATTGCATTGTCAATTCTAAATGTGTAAAAAGACCTCAATGTGAAAAATACAGGCTTTAGAATGCAAGATGTTACTATGAGGTTAGGATGTATAATTCTGTAGCCTAAAATGATATGAATGATCTTCTTCCTGGAGAAAGTTTAGACCTAATTCTTTACTATAAAACTTAAAAAACTTTTAAATAAATATTATTTTCAATTCAGTTTAATCCTTCTAGAATTATTTTTTAATCAATTTGATCTATCATAACACTTGTGATCTAGAATATCAAATTTAACATTTGGTTTTGTGTTTGAAATATGTAATTACCCACAACTTCCAATAAATTAGTTGTAAGCCTAGAAGATGACATAAGATATTGCTGTTGTTGTTAGGTGTCATAGAGTCTTCTCTGACTCATAGAGCCTCTATTCACAGCAGAACAAAATACTGACTGGTCTCATGGTCATTGCTATATTTGAACCCCTCACAGCAGCCACTGTCAATCAGTCTTGTTGAGGACCTTCTCCTCTTTTGTTAACCCTCCACCTTACCACGCATGGCATCCTTCTCCAGGGAATGGTCCCTTCTGATAACATGACAAAAAGAGGTAAGAAAAAGTCTGGTCATTCTCACTTCCAAGGAGCATTCCAGCTGCACTTCCTCCAGGAAATATTTGTTAGTTCTTTTAGCAGTCCATGGCATTTTCAACATTCTTTGCCAGCACTGAAAGCATCAATTTTCTGGTCTTCCTTATTCATTGTCCAGTTCTCACATGCATATGAAATGATTGAAAATATCATGGTTTAGTCCTGAAGGAGACATCTTTGGTCCTCAGCACTTGAAAGAGGTCCTTTGCAGGTGACTTCCTGGTGTTATGCATAGTCTGATGTCCTGACTGCTGCTTCCATTGGCATCAAATGTAAAAAAAGCAATGTGAAGTCTTTGACAACTTCAACCTTTTCTCCATTTATTGTGATGCTGCTTACAAGTCCAGTGTAAGTACTTTTGTTTTCTTTATATTGAGATGTAATCCATACTTCAGACTGTATTCTTCAATCTTCATCAGTAAGTGCTTCAAGTCATCCTCAGTTTCAGTAAGCAAAGATGTGTCATCAGCATATCGCAGGTTGTTAATGATTCTTCTTCCAATCTTGTTGCCACATTCTTCTTCATATAACCCACTTCTCAGATTACTTGCTTAGCATATAGATTGAATAAGTATGGTGAAAAGATACAACTCTGACACACTTCCTTCTTGATATTAAAACATGCAGTGTTTCCTAGTTCTGTTTGAATGATAGCCTCCTGATTTATGTACAGTTTCCTCATGAGTACAATTAAGTGTTCTGGAATTCCCTTTCTTCTCAATGTTACCCACAGTTTGTTATGAGCCACACAATCAAATGCCTTTGCATAGTCAATAAAACACAAGTAAACATCTTTCTGGTATATTTGCTTTGAGCCGAGATCCATCTGACATCAGCAATGGCATCCCTTGTTCAATGTTCTCTTCTGAATTCAACTTGCACCTCTGGAAGTTCTCTGTCAATATACTGTTGCAACTGTTTTTGAATTATCTTCAGTAAGATTTTACTTGTGTGCAGTATTAATGGCATTGTTCAATAATTTCCACATTCTCTGGAATCACCTGTCTTTGGAATAGGTACAAATATGTATCTCTTCTAATCAGTTGGACAAGTAGCTGTCTTCAAATTCTCTTGGCATAATTGAGTGAGTGCCTCCAGTGGGACATCCATTTGTTGAAACATCTCAATGGTATTCCATCAATTCCTGGAACCTTGTTCTTCACCAATTCCTTCAGTGCAGGTTTGACTTCTTCTTTCAATACCATTGGTTCTTTATTATTATTATTATTATTATTATTATTATTATTATTATTATTATTGTGATTTGGGTAAAAATTTACAGAGAAAATTCACTTTCCATACAGCAGTTCACATATATTTTGTCTCATGACATTGAGCACAATTTACCACAATGCAAATTATGAGAATTGGATGGCCTCTTCCTTCTTCCTAGTCTTTCTCAGTGTGTAAGCTGCATTGAAACTGTACACCAAGTGCGATACTACTGGTGTTTGAAACACTGGTGGCACAGCCTCAAGCCTCACAGTAACATACAATATGCATGCATAAACTTAATCTCTTTTAAATAATGAGAAGTTAAAATTTTCAAATACTCATCTGCAGTTAGGACAGCATTCTGTTTCTACAGTTGGTTATGTAAATATCATTGCTTGCTATATATATATTTATTTGTAAAAATGTGAAATATAGTGTTAATTTTTTTTAGTATAAATGGGGGCTTTTCTTTTCTTTTTTTCATCAGAAAGGTAATAAAAACCTCAATTCAAATAGGTGTAAATAAAAGTAATATATTTATTTTTTGGGGGGGGAGCTCTGATGGCATAGTGCCTAAGGTATTTGACTGCTAACCAAAAGTCTGGTGGTTCAAACCAACCACCACTTCTCAGAAGTAAGATTGGGCAATCTACTTTCATAGAGACACTGCTTCAGAAACCCAAGGAGGGGTCACTATGAGTCAAAATCAACTTGATGGCATTGAGTTTATTTTTTTGTTTGTTTTTATATTTATTTGCTCAGTTAATCAGAAGTCCATATATTCGTTCAAATTTGTGAAAAGATCAATCCTGAATTGACAACAACAACAAAAGAGAGAGATTTACTTCTTATGTAACTCATTTGCCTTCTAGAATATCTTCTTCCTTCTAAGGTTGACTTTCCTTAGTGTAGTAGGATTCTATAGGCAATATGTATTATTGTTTATATCTTGCAGTGTAATATCTGTGAAATATCAATGAAGATTTTTTTCCTAGGAGTCACAGTAAAGTTTACCTCATGAATCATTCAACAAAATTAGAATTAATGCTCACCCTTTAGCCAATTATTCTAAGATGATGATGAGAAATTTTAATTAAATTAAGATAATCAGTCTTTCTTTATCCAGAAATGGAATGGTATCAATTTACTAAGAATGTGGTACGCTTGGAGAAAAGGTGAGCATCGAAACATAAATTATGCTACTGTTACAAATGATATTGAGAAATGGCTATTAGGCAGCCAAATTCAGTAAATACAGTTATATATTTAAGTATGTATATAATTCTTTTTTAAATTTCATCTATATTACAAAAATGATATGGGTATGGACTACATTATATTTTTTTCTATTTTCCAATTTTCAGAGATTTTAATTAAACTGAAGTTTATCTACTTCTGAACATGTTTCTCTGTGTGTGTATGTAAAGAAATGGAGAATTGAATATAATATTTTGAATGTGCTTTTCAAATAATTTTGTAATGCTAATTGATGATGATACTGAATTGAAAGACATTTAGATGTAAATATGGCAATAAATATATCAGCCTTGTTCAATGTGGACAACTTTTATATCAATCTAGTTCAATGTGGACCCCTTTGAAAGATGAAAGCCTGTTCCCTTGAAATTTTAATATTTTATATTTTGAATAATTGAGAAAATTTTAGCCTATTTACTATATGAAAAAAAAGAAAGTTTTTTTTTTTTTTTTCCTTCCCTATATCTTTACTATATAAAAACATTCACAGTTGTTAGGTAAGTTGCCAAGGTCCAGCCTCAGCTGTGGGTCTCTGGAGAGAGAGGTGGTGTCTGCGAGATGAAGGAGACACACTCACACAACATGAAGACATGTCCCACATAATGAGGTGGCCTTCTTTATTTTATACTATATCGCAGATTACATGAGATAATGACAAAGCAAAATGACAAATCCACAATTCCAGGTACATTCTTGAATCAGTTCATGGCTGTGTGCTATTAACTTTACAATAACAACTATGTTTATCACACTTTATGACAGTGGGCTATTAACTTTACAATAACAACTGTGTTTATCACACTTTATGAATTACTTGTGTTCCTGTTTACTGGGAACATCCCAGAACATTCC